>NC_081176.1:36263672-36316334 GCF_012432095.1 Onychostoma macrolepis
TTTCCTTACTATATACAGTGAATAACTGTAATAGATCTAACCTTTGTTTTCGAGAAAGTAGCCTCAGAGTCGACACTCATAGACTGTGTCTGAAACCACACCCCACACCCTCATTCACTAGTCCTACATTACTTCACTATATAGTCCACTAGACAGAGTGATTGAGAACATATGAGTGAATTCAGACACTGATGAACACCTGCTGTTAACAAACACAATCACTGAAGGAAAGAACAAGAAACAAAACTACAACTGACATACAGCCACAGCCTTAAATGAAATCAACTGAAATAAAACAGCAGAGGATGATTAAACAACTCCACAAACAGCATCACCAGCTCCACTCATTACTAACCAGTTTGACTTCATTTCTGTCAGATATCTACGAATTAACAGAGGTTTATATTTTATTTCAAATGTTTTGTTTGACCTCACCATTTTGGCGATCAGTGGTTGCTTTAGTTATGCTCTTGACCCTTGACTCTTTAAGGTTAGTTTTTCTTTGGCTGTTGTAACTGTGTTTGTAAAGCACATTTGTTATGACAAGAAAAGCCAAGAAAGCTTGTAGTTAAGTAGTTTTGGTTAACGATGATCATCATCACTGATCTCTTTCAGTTAGTGTCAAACAATATGGGTGATTTGTAATTAATTTCTTATTGTTTATGGTAGTAATATTACTCTACAAGTTAAGCTGACAAACCGTTATGAAAGAATTTAAAAACCTTTTATGCACAAAACCTTCAGAGTTACATTACCATTTAGACACACAGACATCAGGAATCAGCATATGAACCTCAACAATGGTGACTATTAATAATAATAAAAAAAAAACAATTCATGCCGCAAAGCATGCTGGGTGCCAGTACAAAACTCCCAGCATGCACTGCAGCATGAATAAATTATGCAGCTGAATGTTCTTAATATTTTCTTTATTTGCTTTTATTTTGGTGTTGTTTTTGTTGTTACTTTTCAGTAGACTGTTTTGTGATGTTCAGAGTTGAACCGTTTTTAAAAAAAAATTTATATTGTTTTTGATTGTCACCAATTTTGAGATTCATACGCTGATTGTTGATGTCTGTGTGTGTTTAAATTCTGCCGTAGTTCAATACATTTATTTGTGCATATTCTGGTTAGAGCTGTTTCACAACATTTGATTGCTGTAGTAATCAATGGTGCAATTAACATATCACATGTTTAATAAGAGACTTAACATGGTATAATCAGTGAATTAAACCAGATCATGTTGGTTTTGACATCATAAACATCAGTCTCCGATGATGATAGATTGTTTTGGCTTATTTTGCTTTAAAAACTGTGCTTAATAAACACAGCTGATTAAAGCAACCAAACAAAAACCAACATTAAAGAGTCACGATTCAAGATCCCAACTAAAGCAATATGGTGACTTCAAATGAAAGTACAACACCTAAAATCTCAATAAGAGCTTTTGTACACATATGACAAAGTAAAAGTGGTTAGTAATAAGATGCTGGTGTGGAGTTGTTTAATCACCCTCTTCTGAAATCTTGAGAGATTTCATGTGTTTAATTTCAGTTGATTTCATCTTGGCTTTAGCTGTAAATTTTGTTTCTCTGCTCTTGTTTCTCGTTCCTTCAATGATTCTACTTGTTAACAGCAGGTGTTCATCAATAAAGCACAATCCTAATTTAATTAGTCACTTAATTCTCTCATTAATTCATCACTGCTTCAGTGTTACTTCAACACTCTGTAGTGTGGACACATAGAAGTGCTCTTTAAAACTGAGGATTTTGCTGTGGGATTAAAGGGGTTAAATTTGTCAGATGACAAAACATACTGTGAAATGTAATTTTAACAGAAATATACCGTAAATTTAATTTACGGAAGCAAACTGTAAAAAACAGTAGATTACTGGCAACCACAGCTGCCGGTACTTCACCGTAAAATCAAGACAAAAAAACAGCAAAATACTGTAAAACCTAACAGTCAACTTCCTGTTGTGTTTTGTGGGTCACCATTGTGCTGGAGAGTAGAGCCTGTGTTTAAGTCAAGGACGGACAGAAGGACACTGATGTTATGCTGCATGTTGCTTTATTTAAAGGCAATAACTATGTAGTTATTAGTTTTAATCACACATGTATGTGTGCTGCTGGTATTTGTAAGAGATTTGAGTTGAATTGATGACTTTGCATAAATCAGTAAGATTTTCTTCATGGACTTAAACAAAATAGTTCTCAATACTCTTATGCTCACATTACATAAACATTATAAATATTAGTTTATAAACAAATGGCAGTTGGATAATTTAAGCTAGTCGGTTTCTGCAAATAAAGTGAGTTAACTGAAAGGTTTGTGTATTAACATTGTATCAGTTGATGAGATACGGTTTTTCACTGTAAATTTAAACAGTTCTGTAAATCCTAAAATTTAGCTACCGTATTTTTCACGGTAAAATTCTGGCAACCACAGCTGCCGGTATTTTTCCGTAAATTTAACAGATTTTTTTTACAGTGTAGGTTTAGGTGTAGGGTTGGTGTAGGGCAATAGCACATACAGTAAGTACAGTATAAAAACCATTACGTCTATAGAGAGTCCCCACTTTTCACAAAAACAAACGTGTGTGTGTGTGTGTGGTGGGGGGGCTGGGGGCTTATGGATCCCGCCTTCTGTTCGGATCTGGCCAGAAGACCTCGTCAACATCACAGGCGATGTCCTCGCGGGCAAGGCATCGGGGAAAATATCGCCTTGTGTGCCGAATCCTCCCTTGGATTGATCCCACCTCAATGTCTCCGCGTGCCTCTTCCATTGCTTGCAGAAGAGTCTTGCGGGCGTGGGGTTGCCGATCATATACTTTCCACCACCACGCAGAAAAGAATTCCTCGATTGCATTTAGAAAGGGGCTGTAAGGGGGCAGATATAAAAGTGTGAAATGGTTATGGTTGTTGAACCAATCTCGGACCAGAGCAGCCCGGTGGAAACTAACATTATCCCAGATGACAACAAACCCGGGCTGCTGTGGTCTGTCCTGCACAACTGCATGTAGTGCATCTAGAAATGCAATGATCTGTCCTGTATTGTAGGGACCTAGAGTGGGATGGTGATGCAGGACTCCTTGGACACTAATTGTAGCACACAAGGTGATATTTCCCCTACGCTGCACAGGGACATTTACAACAGCCCTTTGTCCAACTACGTTACGGCCCCGATGCCTGGTTTTGGCCAGATTGAAGCCTGCCTCATCTACTTAGATTAACTCATGTGGCAGTTCGCTGGCATCAAAATCCAGAACTGTCTGAAACAGAAAATATTGAATAGTGTTACTGACAATGTCTATATTTTCACACAAGTAGGGGCTGGGTTGGGTCAGTATAGACAAAAACTACAAACTACAGGCAAGGCAGGTGGCAGCATAAACCCTCATTCCCACATCACAATATATAGTATTTAAAGTAAAGTGACACATACCTGCACATAATCATGGTTCTGACATAATGTGACACTGTTCCTCTCAAATGGCACCCTTGTACAGCTGCTTCATTCTGAAGTTATGTTTCTGTAGGATGCGACTTACACTGTAAAAAAATGATTCACAATATTTACTCAATAAAATTGAGATACACTATATTTACTCAGTAAAATTGTGTCAACAGGTTACAAGCAATATTTTAATTAAATTCAACACATAAAAATTAATTAGAATTAATCAAATGAGATGATTACAAATTAACCATTCAAAATGAGTAAAATAGCACAAAAAATATTAAGTAAAATTTAAACAAAAATATAGATTTCACTGGCCAAAAAAAAAAAAAAAAAAAACACTACACTCAAAAAAATGATTTGGTCTAAATTGTTCCAGTGTTCATGTGTTTCCACACTACAGAGTGTTCAAGTAGAATTGAAGCAGTGCTGGAGTTAAGGAGATAATTATGTGATGATTGATCATTAATGATGAACACCTGCTGTTATCAAGAAGAATCACCGAAGGAAAGAGAAACACAAGAACTACAACTGACTTCAGCCACAGCTGAAGATGAAATCAACTGAAAAAAAAAGAAGACATTAAATCTCTCAAGATCTGATTAAACAGCTTCACAAACAGCATCAGATTGACTTTATTTCTGTCAGACTTCTAGAGAAGCTCTTATTGAGAATTAACAGAGGTTTAGATGCTTTATTGTTTTGTTTGAAATCACCATCAAAGAGACCAGTGTTTCCTTTTGTTGGGCTCTTGACCCTTGACATGTTGGTGTTAATATTACACTGATTGCTTTAATTGTGTGTTTATATAGAACACACTTCGTTTAGCCAGCAAAGCTAAGAAAAAAAAAAAAGTTGTGGGCAAATGATCCACCGATCTCATTTCAAGTCCAACGTCTGGTTGTATGGATGTAGTACTGCTTTAGATTTTTTATATAGCTTCAGATGTAGTAGTCTTGTAAAATCAGATAATTTAAATAATTTACAAATCACTTTGTGCTCAAAAAGTTTTCATCTGTAAAAATGCAAAGATCACAGACATCAAGAATCAGCGTATGAATCTCAACAATAGTGACAGTCAACAAAATGCTTCATGTTGCAATGCATGCTGGGTACCAGCATAGTACAAGACTCTCCCATGTATCCCAGCATGCACTGCAGCATGAATAAACAACGCAGCTGAATTGTCTGATTATTTTCTTTTACGTATGCTGTTATAGTTGTGACTTTTAGTAGCTTGTTTTGTGATGTTCAGAGTTTTATCTGAATATTTTCTTGACTGTCACCATTGTTGAGATTCATACACTGATTCTTGATGTCTGTGGTCTTTGAATTGCTACAGAAAACTTTATGAGCACAAAGTGATTTGTAAATTATTCAAATTATCTGATATTTACAATACTACGAAAAAATCTAAAACAGTATGATGTCTATATAATCAGAAATGGGAAGTCAGTGACAAGATCTACCCACAACTCTTTTTCACTTGGCTTCGCTGGTTAAGCTAAGTGTGTTTTAAATGATCACACAATTAAAGCAACTAGCGTAATATTAACACCAAAATGTCAAGGGTCAAGAGCCCAACAAAAGGAAACACTGGTCTCTTTGATGGTGATTTCAAACAAAACAATAAAGCATCTAAACCTCTGTTAATTCTCAATAAGAGCTTCTCTAGAAGTCTGACAGAAATAAAGTCAATCTGATGCTGTTTGTGAAGCTGTTTAATCAGATCTTGAGAGATTTAATGTCTTCTTTTTTTCAGTTGATTTCATCTTCAGCTGTGGCTGAAGTCAGTTGTAGTTCTTGTGTTTCTCTTTCCTTCCGTGATTCTTCTTGATAACAGCAGGTGTTCATCATTAATGATCAATCATCACATAATTATCTCCTTAACTCCAGCACTGCTTCAATTCTACTTGAACACTCTGTAGTGTGGAAACACATGAACACTGGAACAATTTAGACCAAATCATTTTTTTGAGTGAACTCAGCAGGGAATCCATCAGGACCTGGTGCTTTATTATTTGGCATGAGTTTAAGGGCTTTAAAATAGTCATGTTCTGGATTCAAGAGTATTTATTTGATGTTTACTAAGTTGAGGTAGGTTGATATTGTTAAGAAATGAATTGATCCCGCTCTTGTTAACGCGCTCGCATCTCATTCAAAAGATACTCCCGTCACGTAGCATGACGCAATCGGTCACGAGACACAGAAGAGCCAATAGCCTGTCAGAACAGCATGACGCAATCGGTCACCAGACACACAAGAACCAATAGTATTTCACAACCAAGGCTGACGTAAGGCTTCTTCTGGCGGCATTTTTTGAATTCGCTCACAGACTGCAGCACACAGGCTGAGCTTAACGGCGGACCGAGACGGCAATCGCGTTTATTCCTCTCACAAATCAAATGTTTTGCCTCGGAAGGCTTGGAATATTCATATGTTTTAAATAAATTATGACGGTAGTTGTATCTGCCTGTTATATCTTGTGTTTTATTGACAAATGGTAGGTTTAGGGGCAGGGGTTGGGTTATGTGCTCACAAATGTGTAAATATTGTAATATAAATAAAACTGTTGTGGCTGTTTACATTGAAAAATCACACCCCAACATATATGCAATAATGGCAATGTTATTACCCAATATATAATTTAATTATGACGATAAAATTCCCATTTTGGCGTCGGCATATTGACGCTAAGGGTTTCCTATTTAAAGCAACGGAGGACCCTGCAAGTCGAAAAATGACGCTAAGGGGTACTTTGAGCGTCAAAAAGCGACGCCAAGTGGTCCTGACCAAGCTTCAATATGTGACGAGTTGGGTGTGAGAATGGGTTGAGAAATGACAATGAATTAACGTGAATGTAGAGAAACAGCAGAGATATTTATTAGAAAAAGTCTTAAACTCATCACACTCACTAAAAGCTAAACTAAAAAATACTAAAAACATGTACACAAAAATTGAGCAAGCCCATCATGTAGTCACACACAGACATCAAGATTTTGCGCATGAATCACAACAACGGTGACAATCAAAACAAACAAACAAAAAAAAAAAAATCAGGAATTAAGGATGAGTTTGTTCTATGAACCCATCATGCATTGCAGCATGAAGCTTTTTTGTTTGCTTTGATTATCACCGTTGTTGTGATTCATGTGCAAAATCTTGATCTCTGTATGTGACCACGATGCATTTCCTCAAAGCCACAGTCACAAAAATACAATCACAGCGTCCAATAAAAATCAAACACGAGGACTAAGATTTTACCAGTAGCGGAGTTATAAGTGTGCAACACACAGGCTTGGTTCTCTAGTCGGTGTTACAGGGCATTTTTATAGAAATAAAATCCATTCAGTCCAGCTGGACATTAGACTTGCCGCTTGTTGCTATAGACGGTGTTGGCGGTGATACCAGTGTTATGCCGCAACACCGGTTACATCAATTGTCCACTGCGGCACCGTCCCCCACCGTCGTTTTTATTTTTTATATAGTAATACAATTATTTTGGTTCAGTTAGAGGACACTACAATTAAAACTGAACGTGGCTGCTCAATGCAGCACACCGAAAGAACGTCAGTCACGCATCACAGATCAGATTTAATTTATCACGTGAGGAGAGTGAGTCGAGCTGACTGACAAGAAGTGTGAGGTGAGACAGACAAGACGATGGCAGAAGAGTTTCAAAATTAAATGTAAAAGCGTCTGTTTTAAAAAAAAATATTTTGGATTTTGAAAAACCTGTTGATTTCTGCCATTAATCTACGTGATAATAGACGTTTTTTTTTAAAAAAAACATTCGTTTCTCATTTATTTGGTTCCACAGTATTTGCTGATTTTTATTTTATTTAAACTGTGTTTTTTTGTTTCATTATTTTGCATCAAGGTGTTAGGCGCCAGTGCCTCCAAACATTCTTATTCGTTTTGCTTCTACATTTCATAATTATTTGTTCCTCATTCTTTACTGATTTTTAGTTTTGTATACCTATTTAAACTTTGTGTAAGCTATTTGTTATTTTATATTAGGCATATCATGGTTTATTTTTATTCATTTTTTTTTAGTAAAAGTTATATGTTCTATGTTGTATTTTGTTGTTGCTTGAATTGAATTGAATTCAAGCAACTGATGCCGAATTGCTGCTAATTTAAAAGTGAAAGTTAAATGCGCACGATGCTTTTATAAGCTATTTAAGCAAAGGAAAGTGAAGGAAAGAGGGAAAACAAACAAACTAAAGACGAACAACTGCTTGATACAGAACCGCCAATTTAAAAGTGAAAGTAAAATGTGCACGGTGCTTTTTCAAACTAGGCTATTTAAAATTGAAGGAAAGTGAGGGAAAGAGAGAAAACTCAAGCGAACTAAAAGCAAACAACTGCTTGACACCTAATTGCGCTAATTTGAAAGTGAAAGTAAAACGCTCACGGATTTATTTAAAACTGAAGGAAAGCAAGGAAAAGAGGGAAAGCTCAAGGCATGAGGATTTTTGTTAATAAACGTTTCATTTCGTTTAAAATAACTGAGTTGGTCTTTATTGTTGCTGTGTTTTCATTAAAAAAATAATGATGAACCACAAACTAAGCATTCGTTTTAAATAAGGGAAACCTTATTTATTTAGGTTACAACGCAAGTAGGCTAGGCTAGGTCTTCTTCAATTTGTTAATACAAATTTTAATAAATAGTTGCATGGTTAATAAATGCGAATTTGCCATTGTACTTTATGACTGATCTGTTTTAATAATAATGAACTACAAACGATCGTTTTAAAAGGGGAAATCCATTTTATTTGCGTTACAAAATTTTATACACAAAATTGTAATTTTGTTAATAAAACTTCAGTTTAATATTATTTTAATATTCTTCAGTTTAATTAAAAGTGAATTTCTTAATGATACTATTTTATTGTGGGCCTATATGTTTTTATTAATAATAATAATAATAATAATGAGCCACAAAGGGAAAATATCAGCGAATCAGAAATGCATTTTTGCGCCATGTTGACTGGTGTATTTTAAATCTTCAATGACGTCACGCGACAATTGCTGTCATTAATATAGCCCTAAGCGCCCCCATGATTTTGAACTGAACTAATGATATTCAAATTAATAAAATTAATAAAATGTTTTATTTATTTTTGTTACAAAATTTTAATTTAATTATTTTTAACACCGCACCCCAGCACCCCATTTTTCTTTAGCTCCGAGCCAGGGGTGCTGCAGGCTACTTCCCGCGGTACTGATTTAGTCCAGAAACAGTATAAATTAAGTCTGAATGAACCTTAAATGATGATAAAAATATGTCCACTAACCACATTTGAACTAGTTTTCAACCTTGTATGGCGGTTCACTGAACGTCTATATCGGACGCTCAGAACACGTCAAAAAAAGACATCATAAAAACTTTCATTCTGGCTCCTCAGTGGACGTCTTTTCAACGTCTGCAAAGCAGGGGCGGCGTTTCCGTATGGCAGAGTATGGCAGTTGCCATACCCTAGCCCAGTCAAGTGCTGTGAAAAAATTATCCAAACTTGAGTCTATTATAATTCGTTATTATTATTTTAAATCAGAGGGTTTTAAAAATAGTTAACCAATGATAAGCATTAAGAAGAGCTTGTCAGTAAAACTTCGTAACGCCATTGGATCATCAAACTCTCAGCGAAACCTCCCCGCCTCCATTCAGACTGACGCGCCGCGCACAGCCTGGAGACAGATCCCCGCTTTTTCGCAATGAAAGGGTAAATAAATAATTGATGTTTAAATAGTACAGCGTTTTCTTTACGTAAACACTATGTCTGTAAAGGATCATGTTTTTGTGTGTTTAAAAAGCGGAGAAGAATTAGGTTATTTGCCGTCTAGCCAATATAGGCTACTTCTGTACGTTTTAAATATCCTGTGCATAAGCGCTTCATTTGAGATTTTGGCCAAGTGTATTAAACAACAAGAAAAACTAAGCGTCCATATAGCTACAATCAACGTTATATAACCTGTAAAAGTTGATGAAAGCATGTAATGCACTTGCTGCCTCAGATAACAAACAGTTACAGCCGTAAAACACTCCTCTGTCATTCTCTGGTCAAAAACACTGTTAACTCTATTTGAGCTTGATTTTCATATAATGTTAAGAGCAAGTGTCTGATACAATACCAACGCTAACAACGCGGAGTTGTTTAATTATTGAATTCTTCTCATTCCCAGAAGATTTCATGCTTAGATGAAATCAACTGAAACAAAATACATTAAATCTCAAGATCTGATTAAACAACCCCACAAACAGCATCACCAGCTCCAATTATTAATAACCAGACTGACTTTATTTCTGTCAGACATCTACAGAAGATCTTATTGAGAATTAACTAAGGTTTAGATGTTGATTTGTTTCATTTGAAGTAACCATGTTAGAGATCAGTGTCTGCTTTAGTTGGGCTCTTGACCCTTGACTTCTGTGTTAGTAGTTTTGTTTTCTCTTTTTCTCTGGCTGTTGTAACCATGTGTTCTTCAAACATATTTATTACAGCTCAAAAGCCCAGAGAAAGTGATTAGTAGTTGGTTGTTATATATTTATAATGACAATCATCTATTACTGAGCTGATCTCATTGAGAATAAACACAATTCATTGTGTGTCTAATCTCTGGTTAAATTAATGTATTGATTATAGTAAAAGCGATTCTAAAAACCACTGGTTCTGTGACAGTCAGTTAATATAAAGGACTTTCTAAACAGTTTGTCCACAAAAAGTTTTAATTTACGGAAGCAATAAGACTCACACAGACATCAAGAATCAGCTTATGAACCTCAACAATGGTGAAAAGTTTTACAGTTTGTCGTAATAGATTGTTATTTTGCTGTATCATGCACACATAAATAACATCCAAAAAAAAAAAAAACGCTGCTTCATTAAAGACTGAATGAGATCAGTGATGATTCGTGATGATTCATGATGCTTACGATCCAAAAACACTTCTTACAAAATTTTTTTTGGGCTTTTCTTGCTATAACAAAGGTGCTTACAAACACTATTACATCAACAAAAAAAAAAATCAAGCATTATAAAGCCAAGGGTCAAGAGCCCAACTAAAGCAAACGCTGATCGCCATAATGGTGAGGTCAAACGAAACGTTTTCAATAAAGCATCTAAATGTCTATTAATTCTCAAATAATTTTGTAGATATATGTCAGAAATAAAGTCAGACTGTGATGTGTGAAGCTGGTGATGCTGTTTGTGGAGTTGTTTAATCATCCTCTGCTGTTTTATTTCAGTTGATTTCATCTAAGGCTGTGTCTGAAGTCAGTTGTAGTTTCATTTTTCTCTTTTCTCCAGTGATTCTGCTTGTTCACAGCAGCTGTTCATCATTGGCTGAATTCACTCATTAGTGTTCATTCTCTCTGTCAGGTGGGCTATATTAGTAAACTCATGTAGGGAATAGTGAATGAGGGTGTAGGGTGTGATTTGAAACACAGTCTCTGAGTGTCGACTCTGAGCGCTGTTACTTCACAGGACTGCAGAAGGCTACTTTCTCGAAAACAACAAATATTACCCAGAATTCATTGGTTTTTTTATGGGATTTTACTGTTGTAATGAAAAAACAGGATGTTACTGCCAGAATATGGCTGTTTTTTTACAGCAATTTTTTACAGTGTACATGAAAATTGGCCCGATAGAAGCCCGGCCCTTGAGGCGTAAAACACTTGGGCGGCTGAACTGAACTAAAAGCATGGCCACTCAGGAAATCATCATAAAATGTCAATTATCCTATTTCTAGCTTTAACCAAAGTCCCTTGTCTTTGCTTTAACTGACCTTCTCTTGCTTTCGTTTCGTTCCTTCTCCTGTAGAACTTGTCCAGGATACAGTTATTTGCAAAGAAATGGGCTATCTAATGTGTATTTCATACATGTTTTTAGGCATGAAAAATTATTAAGATCATAAAAATATCAAAGCTAAATGTTTTCATAAAGAAGTTAAGGTAGCTACGTCAGTAGCGCGAGAGGTGCGTCTGTATAGAAACACTCAAAAAGTGAGAAATTAAACAGCATTTACATACATTACTATATATATATATATATATATATATCAAAATATTTTATTTTCATTTTATTTTCACTGTGACAATGCATCGTCCCTGTCAAATTGAAAAATAAAATGCAGTTGGTGATTTGACATTTCATTTTCACTGTAATCTCCAGGCAAGACGGTCAGTATTGAAATGGAAAGGCAAACGTGAAAAAGAAATTGCAAATACATTTTTTACAAAGCCTTTTATTGAAACAGCATTACAGTTTTTTTCAACTGATTACACACATTTTCAAAAGTGTATAACTTGACCTGTGGCCTATTTATAGACCTATTCTAAAACCATGATTGGTTGGTGTTAAATAAAGCAATGAGTGTTTGTGAGGAGTTAGTGTGAAGCACTGATTAATTATCATCAGTGTGGCATTTTAAATGGTTGTGTTTGAAAAAGGAAATCAAGATACTTCCTGTTAGATTTGTGTGTGTGTTACATTGAGAATTGTGTGTTGTGTTTTGCAAAAAGTGTTTTCTGAAATTGAAAACTGAGTCAAATGCCGAGAATTAGTGTAAGGTTTTGCAGATTTGGTGTGTGCTTCTGCTGTTTGAGTGTCAGGTTTCAGAAATCGTGTGACAAGTAAAGATTTTGTGTGTAAGCAGTTGAAAAAAACTGTAAACTGAACTCTTCTTCTCCTGCTCATTCACTCCATCAGGAACTTATTTATTCATCAGCAGTGACAGCATCTCTTCAGCTGATTCACCCGGGCAGTACTGTGTAATCTGAAGGAAAACACAGAGACAATGATGAATTAAAAACTGGTGTGTATGAGATGCAAACTTAAAACTAATGCTAAGCATCTAGATCAAGCCCTTTTCTCACAAAAGAAAATGACATTTATTATATTTGTGAACTCAGTCATGCTTCTACACTCAAAAAAAATGATTCTTTAAACTAACTTAATTCAATTATGGACAGTGGTTCCACACAACCAAATAGTTTTTATTAACATGAATGGAATTTTTTGAACCTATGCAAACTCTTTGTGTTGTGTGAACACAATTGAATGAGGAAGAATCTATGTGAAATAGTAATGTCCAACCAACTCAATTTATTCACTTCCCTGTAACTTAAACTGGTTAAGTTTAGTGAACATGTTTTGGTTTATTAAAAACTGGCCAAATGTGTTTCGCTTTATCAACAAGAGAACGTTTGTTTCAAACAACTCATTTGAATTATGGACAGTGGTTCCATCCAATTAGTTCTAGTTACTTTAACTAAATAATTTCTATTTAAAGTTACTCCTTCAACAAAGCATTTGTGTGTGTGATTGTCTTATACAGAGTCATAAAAGACAAGATGCGTCACAAATGATCAAGTGTATTTGTTAAACAAGAGCAAAACATAAATTTACATACAGTTAAATACAGTTGAAACCACATTACACAATTAAACAAAATAGCAGAAATATCAAACTACTGTCCTTTTCTAATTGGCATTTAAAGGCAACCAATCAAACCTTATTCCAGGAACTGACTCCAGAAATAACTTCTGCAGTACTACAAATGTGTACCTGAGGTCAGGAGGGTTGCTCAAGTTCAGTCCATATATCAGTCCCAGAAACATGGTTTTGCATGGGGTATACTGCTAGGGTCCTGAAGAACTTTATCTTCCAACCCTCCAACATCTGCTGGGCTGTCTTCAATGTCTGCACCTTCAAATCTTATGACATATCAGATTCCCATGGGTCTTCTGGATCACCTCCTGAGTGCTGGCAACATCTGTATCCTAGAGAGGATATTTAAAAGTAAAAATGCTCAAATTCTTGTGTATTAACTTTACCATAGCATTTATCATCCTTGGAGAAAAACAAAAAAACACATTACTCATACTCCATAATAAGACTGCTAGGGTCTTCAATCAGGTACTTAAATGTCATTAGTCTAAAGATGCAAACAAGAACAAAATTTATGAGATTTAGCCTTTATATATTTTTTTAAAAATTAAAAAAAAAAAAAAAATTCAGTCATTCATCAATTTTTATTCTGTCTGATCATTTCCTTACAGGAAATACAGGCAAGCAGTCAAGATGTAATTCTAACAAACATTTCAGTGGAAAATGAAACTATAACAGTACTGGGCCAGATCAGCACAGAAAGCCACTGTCCTGCAGAGTTCAGCAATATTACCAATTAAAGGGAGAGTTCACCCAAAAATGAAATTCTGTCATTAATTACTCACCCTCATGTTGTTCCAAACCCACAAGACCTTTGGAACACAAATTAAAATATTTTTTGATGAAATCTGAGAGCTCTCTAACCCTGCATAGACAGTAATGCAACTGAAATATTCCCACACCCAGAAACATAGTAAGGACATCAGTAAAACAGTCCATGTTACATCAGTGGTTCAACCATAATTTTACAAAGCTGCAAGAATACTTTTTGTGTGCAAAGAATGAAAAATAATGACTTTATCCAACAATTCTCCAAATCATGTCTTCCGCCATTATCGAGAGTACCTCTGCATGTAAACAACGTACGCGTGTGATTCTGCTGACGTCTGTGTGTAACTACTGTGTGTCACTTTACTAGCCTGACCCCCAACACCCCCCCCCCTCCTTCACTCGTGCCCCCTCAAAAATAATGAGTGCATGACGCCCCTGTTTGGAGGAGAATTGTTGAATAATGATTATTTTCATTGCACACAAAAGGTATTCTCGTAGCTTAAAATTACGGTTGAACCACTGATGTCACATTGAGTATTTAATTGATGTCCTTACTACATTTCTGGACCTTGAATGTGGTAGTTGCGTTTGCTCTCTATGGAGGGTCAGAAAGCTCTCGGATTTCATCAAAAATATCTTAATGTGTGTTCCAAAGATGAACGAAGGTCTTACGGGTTTGGAATGACATGAGGGTGAGTAATTAATGACAGAATTTTCATTTTGGGTGAACTACCCTTTAAACACACCTGAATCAGCTAATCAAGGTTTTTAGGAATTTTCAAACAAAAACAAAATCTTACTAGAAGTTTCAGGCAGGTGTGTTGGAGCTAAACTCTACAGAACACACTTCTGGACACGCCCGCCTTGCCTCAAAATGAATAGTTTTTGGGAGGTTAATGCATTTGTAATATGTGTCACATATTTTGTATTTATGGTATTAATAAACCTAATCTCATTATATCTGTCTTTTTGTTAATACCCATGACCATAACCCTAAAATCAGTGGCGGTGAGAAAATAATGTTTTAATACAAGGTTTTGTTGAGTGTAGTTGTTCTTACCTGTGTAGTGGGCACCAAGAGGGTTTAATTCTTTGTCCAAGGACTCTTCTTCGATTTGCAAACATCTTCATAAGTTTTGCAGTGTGGATCCATTTTGGCAAAGACTGTTGACACTAATGGGCCTATCATAATTCTGTCCGTCTCAAATTCTGCACAAATCTGTAAACACAGGAAGTGCAATTTTTTACAAGAACACTCATACAGTTTAACAGCAAAGACAAATTCAATGATCAAAACAAATCAATGATTTTGCGTGAGTAATGAATAGTGTCATGTTTATCATTCCAAAAGGGTGGATGTGATTACATATCTGGAGCATATGTATAATGTGAACAGCTCAGAGTACTGTCCGGTTTGAAGTTAGTGTATGACGCGCCACCATGTTCATAACCAAAACTTCAAATAGGCTAAGCCGTGGATTCTAACAAAAGTCAACAAAATATTATTAAAGGATATCTGCAGGATTTTTAAAATCAAATTTAAAACTTATAAAGACCTTTTTAAGACCTGGGGGCGGTTGCATAAAAGGTTAGGACTAGTCTTAAAAGTTAGCTAATATTTTTTTTTTTAAGACTGGTCATAATTTTTTAAAATTCAGTTACATAAAAATGTAGATTAGTCCAAGTTGAATCCAAAAAATAAAACTGATTACATTTGGCAAACGGCTAGTTTTCACATTGCTCTAACAAAAACTGAAAAAGCTAAATAATTATTTTCTTTTCTAGACCGCATAATATAACGGTTTCCCCGGTAACGGCAATACACAAAGCAGCGCTGCACAGGACTTTGAAACTTGCGTCGCTCATGTTTATTCAATGTAATCATAGCCTTTTGAAGTTAAATAGTCACATAAAGCTTTATGGCAATTCTTGTCTTTCTGTCCTCAAATTTAAGACCTCTTGAAATGATAATACTTTCTTGTACCATTAAGACCTTGTATGGCCTTAAATTTGACAACTAAATTTAAGACATTTTAAGGACCTGCGGAAACCATTCTTATTTCTGTTTATAAATGATGAAAAGACGATACAGCACTTCACTTACTTTTGCCAAAACTGTTTTCTCCTCTGTCAGTAGAGTTGCGACATTCTTCATCAGGCAGCGATGAAGTAAGAAAACAGTGATCAAACGCATGCTGTTACAAAAGAGGAATAGCAGATAAAATGTGTAAATTTCCGTGCTTTAGCTAATTGAGTAGGGTAGAAAGGGGACAGGGAGGTTTTATTTAACTGCTCATATCTCATTAATAAGACGGAAAACCATCTGAATTTTAAAAATTTGCCCCATCGTCTGTTCCACAAGCACACATAACGTTACATATACACTAACGTTACAGTCCAAACACTACAGAAAGACATGCGCTTTCACATCTCCCAACCGCACAAAATCATAACGGCGCGGTAAACTCGACTGCAAAACAAAACACTAAAAGCATACTAAAAACACTAACAAATGAAAGACTTTGGCTTAACGCAAAGAAAACTTTAGATTTTCTTACCTGACTGGTACTTCTAGACGCCATGATGCACATCCTTCGCGCCGTCTTCATCAAACGGTTTTTTTTTAATGGCGAAATTAAACCCTTTACGTTAGTTTAACGATTGATAATTAAGTAAAATGGAAAATTAAACAGTTTAAGTTAATTAAACACAATAGAATAGTGTTTTGGCGGAAAATGAAATATATTTGTGTTGTTTTAATAAAAAATATCTGAGTAAAACGAACAGTGGCACAAAACCATTTTTTTGAGTGACTAGAATATACAAACTGAAATGTAAAGTTTAATTGAATATTTAGCGCTTCTATCTTGGATCTTCGTAGCATTAAAGGCATTTCTCTCAGGACAGCTGCTGTTTACAGTAACACCAACCAATCATGGCTTTAGAATAGGCCTATAAATAGGCCACAGGTCAAGTTATACAGTTTTTCTTGCTTCGTCACTTTGATGCATTTCTCAGATTAAAAATGAAATTTTCAAAACTACTTTGTTCAACCTCCACATCATCGAGTCACTTGTGCACATCATAAAAGCAGTTTCTCATTCTTCTGAACAAGTTGCGATTGCTTTGGTACATTCATGCAACTGATTATGTACATTTGTCTGCGGTTTCCTACATTATCAGTTGCTAATGTCAAGTTGCTCAAAATGTATTATATAGTTCTCTGTGCAAGTCAGACCGCTAGTAAACGTGTAACTGTGAATTCGATCCACTCTCTTTCAATCAATATCACACATACACACTGTAAAACCCAACAGTTAGGGTAACTCAAACCGTTTGAGTAAACCGATTGCGTTAAAAACCTGACAAGTTAGGTTAACTCAAACCGTTTGAGGAAACTTATTGTCTTAAAATATTTAAGTTTTTTAAAACTAATAGTTATGAGTACGCTGAACTTATTTCAGTTGAGTTCACTAAATAAGATATATGCCCAACAAGTCACGGTAACTCAAACCGTTTGAGTAAACCGATTGCCTTAAAAACCCAAGTTAGGATAACTCAAACCATTTGATGAAACTTATTGTCTTAAAACTTTTAAGTTTTTAAATCTAACAATTATGAGTGCACTGAACTTATTTCAGTTGAGTTCACTAAAATAAGATATACATTGCAGTTAAGTAATTAAGTGATTAATTAAGTGCTGATTGAGCATTAGTGATGAACACCTGCTGTTAACAAACAGAATCACTGACAGAAAGAGAAACACAAGAACAACAGCTGACTTCAGACACATGCTTAGATGAAATCAACTGAAATAAAATACATTAAATCTCTCAAAATCTGATTAAACAACCCCACAAACAGCATCACCAGCTCCACTTATTAATAACCAGACTGACTTTATTTCTGTCAGACATCTACAGAAGATCTTATTGAGAATTAACTAAGGTTTAGATGTTGATTTATTGTTTCAATTGAAGTAACCATGTTAGAGATCAGTGTCTGCTTTAGTTGGGCTCTTGACCCTTGACTTTTGTGTTAGTAGTTTTGTTTCCTCTTTTTCTCAGGCTGTTGTAACCATGTGTTCTTCGAACATGTTTGTTGCAACTCAAAAGCCCAGAGGAAATTATCAGTAGTTGGTTATTATATGTTCATAATGACAGTCATCTATTAGTGAGCTGATCTCATAGAGATTGAACATAGACTCATTGTGCGTTAATTTGTAAAATAGTATGGTCAAATATTACGAAAATTCGCGTTTAAACATAATGATTGCTATTCTATAAATAATGCGAGTATTCGTACATGCTTGCATAAAGGTGCGCATTTATTATTTACATTTAAATACCGTTTCGCATCTGTTTACATAATTTACCTGATGGTATGATGTAGATTTACATCACATTATTTAAAACAGAAACTCTGGATACATTTTATATTTACACTCCTACTTATCGTTCGCGTCCGGCATATATTTATTCGGATTCTGACTTTCCTTATAAATCTCATCAAATCCACCCCCGTGCAATTCATCAGACGCAGGCTAGTTAGTCGGCTGCATCTTCATCAGTTTACTTAACGCAGTTGGAGGTGTTTCACTGATGGGATGAAACATCTTTTAGATTTTCTTTTTTCTTTTACAACTTAATTGCTACGATGTTAGCATATCCCTCGCATGTAGACGCATATTGTCCCTTATCTATGTGCGTTTGAACGCCACGGGTGATTTTAACAGACCTGTTTATTGACCTCGCGTGATGTGAACCATCTGTTCTAACGGCCGTTTGAAGTAGGTCTTATGTCTTACGACGGTAAAGTTCACGGGATTCTATTTGTGTTATATGTATTACGTATAGATCTACATCATAATATGTTTTAAGCACAACAATGATCAAAGATCGGATAAATAACAAATTATGTGAAATTAAGTAAATTAAACGTCATTTTCCTACAATATAGACCATCTTATTAAAACAATCATCTTTGGAGATCCTCTATTTATTTAAACTTTATCACCTTCTTTATCTACCTCGTTACATCCTGAACATCGGTTTGAAGACGTATTCGAATAGATTATAAATTCATTATAAATACACAATTCTCAACTTTACCTAAACTTTTAACTTAACCAGCTATGTGTCATATAAAATCTTCAAAAGGGCACACATCCTTTGATAAATGAACAGCAACGCCAGAGTTTACGATGCCAGAGACACCTTTAGATGTTTTTACAACAACCTCTTGATCTGATACGGTCGCGTCGTTAATCATACGTCCCGACACGCTGTGTCATTCTCATTTCGTTGCCCCCTGCGTGAGACGAAATATTTACATTTCGTGCGATAATGTAAAAAGTTTAGGCGTCTAATTATGGCTGAAAATCCAAAGACGTCCGAAACATTTGCTTTCATTTCGGTTTCCACTCACATACGCGTGTATGCGTTTAAACCGTTAAAGCAGGCTAGAAAGTTTAAAGATTGACAAAAATCAAAGAGTAAATAAAGGTATTAAACTACTAAAATAAAATAAAACAAGACAAACAACCTTTTCCTGTGGCTTAGAGGCGATTTTTATAAGAAAAAAAAAATTTAAAACCTAATTTTTAAAAGTGAAAATGTCTGGGTTATATAACACGTCAGAAGTCTTAAACTTGACAAAATCAAAGACCGATTAAAGGAATAGGCGAATTAAGTGCGAATAACTAAACTAAAGTAAATAAAATAAAATAAGCAACATTTCCCTGCGGCTTAGGTAGGCCTACTGTTTGTTTAGAAGGTAAAAACTACACTATCCTAATTTTAAAGTGAAAAGCTTTAGGATGAGTGCCGAATTGTTTCATTAATTAAGAAATGTAAAAGATTTATTAAAAATAACGTTCGTTCTAATGTTAATACATTACTTTAATTCTTTTAAATCTTTGCGTCGGTCTCTCCTCATGCTGTTAGGGGCTAGCGGGAGGTGTGGTCTGGACTCGGCGGCGTAAAGTCATTCTGAGTTTGCCACGCTAGTGTGCGGTTATCTGCCGGAGACTGCGTAAGATAGTCTGCTCTTTTTCTTTTGTTTAATTTTTGTAACAAGATTTCGACTTTTTACTTAACGAACGTGTCAGATGCTTTTTTGTTTTAGAAGACAGTAAGATAAGTCAGATCTATTTGCTGTAACTTGTGAGAAAAGCTACCTTTTAATCTGTAATGTTAGAACGTTGTAAAGTATCTTAACGTTCGCTTCTGATGCTTTTTTTCTTTTAGAAGATGGTAAGATGAGTCAACTCTATATTATTTAACTTGTAATGTTATGCTATTGTTTTAACTAAGGTGTCAGATGCATTGTTTTAAATAAACAAACACGCTGGCTTCTACTTTGTTTTATTTAACGTAAAACGTTTTTAAACTAGTTAGAGTTCGTTACAACAACACTAACAAGTCGTTGCTCATTTTACGTATATGTTTGATGTTTTTTTGTTTTTTTTGTTGATATGTGTGCGTGTGAAAACTCTAATAAAAACTTCCCTTTGACCCGTTTAACACAGTTTCACAATTTAAAGTTTAAACACATAATAGTCTTCAATGACCCACACAAAAACACAGTCCCAAAAACATTCATAAATACCTTAGGATCACTGGACAGTAAAAACAGATGCTCATTTAGATGGGTGGGGTGGACAAAACAGGTGTCCAGTTTGGGACGGGAGGGAGGGTGGGGGTCTTATCTTTATGAGGGGCAATAAATCAAAATTTTTGACATTAGGTGCCCTGGGATCTCTCTCCTGTCAGGCTTGCAACTGGGGCTGGGGAGCTAAAACCCTTGAAAAAGAACTGTTTTGCACAGCTTCTTGCGTATGCTGGCACTCTGTAACTCCAGGGTCAACATGATCTCACAGAATTCCGTGTAATGTTCACGGACTTAATTAACCTCCGAATCTGTGGTGGCATCACGGAATCACCGAAAATTCCGTGATGGGCTCACAGAAGTGATACCAATGTAAGTCAGTGACAGGCATCAGCCGTGCTCCATGCACGGAAACCCTTAGCATCAATATGCCGACGCCATACTGCGAAATGTATCGTCATCATTATTGTTCAGAACTGGGTAGGTTTAGGGTAGGGGTAGGGTCAGGTACTCCAGTGAAAGTATAACTGCATCGGAGTCACTCTTTTTACGTGGTCCGATGCAGCGCTGGTGTTGAACCAGTGAATCCGTGCGTGGACCACGGCTGATGCCTTCTGTGAGCCCATCACGGAATTTTCAGCGATTCCGTGATGCCACCACAGATTCGGGGTTAATTAAGTCCGTGAACATTACACGGAATTCTGTGAGATCAGGTTGCCAGGGTAGTTAATTTTGCGATGTGGTGCAGCCTTACTTTGTGAAATACAGACACCACAAATGACACAAGCATGAAATTATGGTTCTCAATTCCGAATTGGGTTTCTGCAATGTGTTCCCCGAGTATGAACACATCCTCTGAACCAATCTCCGCCCGAACGAAACGGTTGACGCAGGACACCCTGACACCTTGTTCTTTTGAGTTTTGTCAGATCACACGCTCTGCTGCTCTGACCACCTTCACTGATGAATCAGGTAACCCCATGTGATATGGTATCAATACTGCACCAGTTATTGCAACCGTAAACTGCACAAAATACGGGCATAGTTGCTCGCTCTCCATTGACTCCGATTGACTCTGGTGCTAGCGTAGAGTGAGGAGACCCAACCAATATGGCACTGACGCTGGATAACGTTACAGCACGTCATAAGGCGTCTACGTATATTATGTCTATGGTTCTGAAACCCCTGGAAAAAAGTGCATCCAGCTCCCAAACAAAAACTGTAAAATTAAGGTACAACATCCTATTTTTTCTAAATTGTTTTTTTTTTTTTTACTGTTACTTTACAGGTATTTTCTGGATTATCATTGTGAAACATTCTCTTTGAAACTTAAACTCACTTGTGAAACTTGTGCTAATCAGCAACAACAGCACACATGCAAAAACTAATATCACCGCATCAACAACACAGTTACTGCCTTTAAATAAAGCGACATGCAGCATAACATCAATGCTTCTTGGTCTTCTCCTGAACTGAAGCACACACAAAACCATGGGCGTCGCTAGGCCATTTTTAGGGGGGCTTTAGCACCCCTAAATTTCTGCTCAGCCCCCTAAAAATCTTGCGATTCTTTCCCTTTAAATTTCAAATGAAAACGGCAGCAGACTTCAGCTCCTCCCCATCTTTCTGCGCGTTCTTCAATCCACAGACTGCGGTGGCGCAGAGGAGAGGACAAGGTGTGTGTTTATCGATAGATTGCTATAATATCTACATCTATGCAGTTCTTTGTCATAAATACAGTTTACAAAAAGTCATGGTTTCCAATCTACTGTAAAGTTTTCGCTGCGTTCACCACTCATCACACCACAGCTGTTTCCTTCAGCGAAAGCCCTTAACACATATGAACGCATACTTTATAAAACGATCACGTTATTGCTATTTTCATTTGGAAATTTAGCTTTCAATATAGAACATAATATTACAGTGCATGTGGCATTAACTACCATACAGTTATGCATAGAAATGATTAAAGACAGTGACCGACAGCACTCAGTCAGTGCACTCATTTTAATTGCATATCAGAGTGATTGACAGAGATTGAAACATTGTGTGTGTGTGTGTGTGTGTGTTTTGTATTAATAAAAAAAAAAAAAAAAATTATTGTTTGAATTTAATTTATGTAGAACGGTTCTACAATTTTTTGTACAAATTTTCAATATTTTTTTTTATAAATATTTATTTTTTGTTATTATACCCTCATTGGGGGCTGAGCCCCCCTAAAATGAAAATCCTAGAATCGTCCCTGCACAAAACACAGACACAGATGGAGGTACACAAGCATGCAAAATAAAAATGATTTCTGAATGATTTTAAACATTATATTTCATGTTAAAATGTAGCATTAGACATTGGGCACATGTACAAATGCTATATTTTCAGTGTTTTAGGTAGTTTTTAATATATGTATTTTTAAATTATATTTTTTTACATTTGCAGTTAAATTAATGTGCAGGACACTTTGCTTAATAAAATATATTTTATAGTTAATTGTTATGCATGTTTGTATCTATAATGTCCTGGGGACAGAAATGGCACCCATTCAGTGGAATGACAAGATAATGTGAGTGATATTTGTGTGTCCATCTGTAGTTGGCGAAAACGTAGTTGTCTGTTATTTGCACACAATGAAAACAATTAGAACTTTTTTAGAGGTCCCCGCACTACATTAGACATACAGAGGACATTCACAAGTAAATATGCCATCAAAACAATATTTGGCCATTTTGATCGATTGAGAAAATAAATGAAGTAGGTTGACAATTATGTCGCTGATTAGAATTTGTAAATAAATAAATAATAATAATAATAACTTTATCACAAATATTATTAGAAAGTTACTGACCGCGGGAATGAGTGAATGGTGTGAATGTGCGAATATAAAACCAACTTTACCCAAGTCTGATCTGGGGTTTTACACGCTATTACCGTAACGTGTAGTATATGCGCGCACATCAAAATAACGTGGCGCTAGAAGGACTGTGTTGTTCAAAGTGCACAACGGTAACTTCACAAAACTCAGACAGAACAGAAACACTTTAATCCCAACTGAACATTAAATCATCTTCACTTCTTACACGTGAAATGATTAATGTTATAAATATTTTATGTAATGACTCTGCTTCGTCTGCTGGAATCACAGCGCCTCCTATTGGAGACAAACAGCGTCACATGATTCAATAAGAGACGCTGCTGAAAGTGAAAGTAACATTTCAATACGGACATTTTGTTGAAGCTCTTTTCTGACAGAAGACATCTTACATCGGCCGTTTTGTGAGCATCTCTGTAAGTTCATTTACATTAATGTATATTTAACAAACGTGTTCTTCTGGAAATACGTGAATTAGTTTGGCAAATTCTCCGCTGATTCATTGTAGCTAGAACTTAAAGAAATGTTTGTGTCTTAAGGCTTGTCGGTGCACTAATGCTTTCGGGTTTGGGTAAGTTAACGGTTTAAGCTAAAACTAACCAGGACTGCTTTTCCCAAAAGCATGGTACATGCCTAAACCGTCCACAGAGACCATAACCGTCCATTATGATAGCAATTAATGGCCTAAAATCAAATTAGGCTCGCTATGCTTTTGGGAGAGGCATCCCAGAATTTGATACAGGCCTTTGACTACTTTTCTGAGTCTTTTTAAAACACAAGACTGAAATGGTAATGTACCACAGGAAGCCATTAGCCTGCCTCGGTTTCTATTTTTATTAGGGATGCAACTATACAATTTTTTCAAATTCGATCCGATCCAGAAAATTCTGAGTATCGGCCAATTCCGATCCAATCCCATACCAGCGCAGTTTTTTTTTTTTTTTTTAATCAATGTAGAATTTCTATACTTCCGCGTCACTCTTTTGTATGTTAAATACAATCTACTAGACAACTTCATTTTAATGAAAAATAATATATAAAAAAAAAAAAAAAATTAGGGGTTGTTTACACCTTATCACTTCATGCATTTTGTAAAATAAATCCGATCGCTCAAACCACTTCAGGAGGTGTTCTGGGCCGCATTCCAGACTGATTTCGTTGACGTGAAATTCGTTAAATTTAAATATAGAGCGGGAATTGAAGATCCGTTTTGCGACGACACATTTATGTGGCCAAGTGTTAATATGTTTTAACAAATCAGATAGCCTAGATATCCGATCAGCTCAAACGCACACTGTAAAAAAATTGCTGTAAAAAAAATGGCCATATTCTGAGAGTAACATCCTGTTTTTTCATTACAACAATAAAATCCCGTAAAAAACAATGAATTCTGGGTAATATTTGTTGTTTTCGAGAAAGTAGCCTTCTGCAGTCCTGTGAAGTAATAGCGCTCAGAGTCGACACTCAGAGACTGTGTTTCAAATCACACCCTACACCCTCATTCACTATTCCCTACATGAGTTTACTAATATAGCCCACCTGACAGAGAGAATGAACACTAATGAGTGAATTCAGCCAATGATGAACAGCTGCTGGTAACAAGCAGAATCACTGGAGAAAAGAGGAAAATGAAACTACAACTGACTTCAGACACAGCCTTAGATGAAATCAACTGAAATAAAACAGCAGAGGATGATTAAACAACTCCACAAACAGCATCACCAGCTTCACACATCACAGTCTGACTTTATTTCTGCCATATATCAACAAAATTACTTGAGAATTAATAGACATTTAGATGCTTTATTGAAAACGTTTCGTTTGACCTCACCATTATGGCGATCAGCGTTTGCTTTAGTTGGGCTCTTGACCCTTGGCTTTGTAATGCTTGATTTTTTTTTTGTTGATGTAATAGTGTTTGTAAGCACCTTTGTTATAGCAAGAAAAGCCCAAAAACAAATTTGTAAGAAGTGTTTTTGGATCGTAAGCATCATGAATCATCACGAATCATCACTGATCTCATTCAGTCTTTAATGAAGCAGCGTTTTTTTTTTTTTTTTTGATGTTATTTATGTGTGCATGATACAGCAAAATAACAATCTATTACGACAAACTGTAAAACTTATGCACAAAAGCTTCAATACAACAGCATAATTAAGACCCATACAGGCATCAAGAATCAGCATATGAATCTCAACAATGGTGAGTCAAAAGCTTCATGTTGCAATGCATGCTGGGTGTTTCATAGCACTTTAGAGTTTTTTTTTTTTTTTTAATTGTCAGTCCTCTTTTTAACAGTCTTACATAAACTAGAGCAAAAGAGTGAGCAGGCTGTTATTAAATCATCACTTTGATAACAGAAGAGATGCTAGAATAAATCAGCAAATATGGTGTTTAATAATGGCTATGTTATTAACAAAACATAACTAACACTATTACAGTTTTTGCTTTGGTTCTTTTTGCCATAATAAAGGTGTTTTAAAACACGTGTATAGCAACCAAAGAAAACTTGATTTTAAAAAGTCAAGGTCAAGAGCCCAACTAAAGCTAACACTGATCTCCATCATGGTACTTTATATAATAATAATAATAAAAAAAAAAAACTTGCATTTCTCTGAACGTCTGATGGAAATAGCATCAGTCTGGTTAGTCATGTGTGAAGTAATGTTGTTTTGGGAGTTGTTTAATCAGATCTTGAGAGATTTAATATCTTCTTTATTTCAGTTGATTTTATCTAAGCTGTGTCTGAAGTCAGTTGTAGTTCTTGTGTTTCTCTTTCTTCAGTGATTCTGCTTGTTAACAGCAGCTGTTCATCACTTAATGCTCAATCATCATTTAATTAATCACATACTTATCTCATTAACTTCAGTACTGATTCAGTGTTACTCTAACACTCTGTAGTGTGCACACATTATAAGTGTTCATTTAAAACTGAGGATTTTGTTGTGGGGTTTAAAGGGTTAAAGATGTAAGATGAAAAAACAGCATGAAATGTAATTTAACAGCAATAAACTGTAGAAAAACAGTTATTTACTGGCAACCGTGCTGCCAGTAGATTACCGTTAATTCTGTAAAACGTAACAGTCAGATTAACCAAACGAAAAAAGTTATTTTTACTGAAATATTAGTGAAGGTCTACAGAAAACAGTTATGCAAAGTCATGAACTGATAAGGAGAGTAAATATTAAACTGAACTGTATTAATGTGTGTTTGTACAAGAGAGATCTGTTAGTTTAATGTAGTTTTGTGGGTCACCATTGTGCTGGAGAGTACAGCCTGTGCTTCAGTCAATGATGAGACACAAATGCTGATGTTCTACTGCTTTATTTAAAGTAACTGTGCAGTTGCTTAAGCAGCAATGATCTTTTTGTTAAATATTCCAGCGTATGCATGTGTTATAGCTGATGATGAACTGCAATGATTTGAGTTAAAGACATGTTTTTAGTTATTTAAAGTGTTTGCAGTTTTATACTAAGAAATATTTTTTCTCAGTGGACTCAAATTATATAAATTCACATTACTAATACCGTATGAACACTAGTATTTGAAACTTGAACTGTTTGAAGCAATTGGAGCAAAGTTCATTTCCATGGAAGTATAACAGTAACATGCTGTAAAAATGAAGAGCTGTAAAGTAACGGTAGATGGCTGTAAATTAACAGTACATTACTGGCAACTCTGCTGCCAGTAAATTACTGTTATTTAATGGCACAATTTTTTACAGTGTAGGCTATATATTATAGACTAAATACATTTAAAATACATTAACAAAAGTAATTTTGAAGAACACACTAAAGTTGAAATTAAAATTATTTTACATGAGCTTTAATATATTTATAAATGTCAAAATAAGTGTACTTATTTAAAACACAATAAAATCATAATTATGTGAAATGTATGTTTAAGCAATACTTAATTAGACATTATTATAAAGTGCATTTTTAAAAAGTGCACTTAAGTATGTTAAGACCTATTGTCATTAAAGTGTACTCTCTTTAAGTACACTTAAGTGGCCTTTAATTTAAATTATGTTATTATCTGCAAGTGCACTTTTTAAAAAGTATACTTTTAATAATTTAAGTACACAAAACGTACACTTTTACAGCAATTAAGAACACTTCTTTTTCACAAGTTTATTTTAAACACAGAAATTCAATACTCATTCTTTAAATAAAAACTTAATGAAACTTTAGTTTTATTTAAGAAAGGCACATACACTGGAGAGTCCCAATAGTTAACGTTCCCCGTTAAACTTTATTCTCGTACAGAAATCCGTTATTTAATTTATTTTATTTCTATTTTTTTCGCCTTCACGCTAAAAAGTAATAATAATAATAATAATAATAAAAATAAAGCAATCTAAAGGTCTGTGGTATTTTGAATGAACATGACACTTCTAAGCAAATCACATACTTCCTCATCAGAAACTGCATTTTCTTCATCTCTTTCTAGGATTTCAGAAGGGAGTGTCTATACAGAGCCTTTGTAGAGGATCATTTTTATTGAGGTATGATAATCTGTGCCCACAGTGTTATACTCTGAATTCTCAGGATATAAACTGAAATTTCTGATTATGCTTTCCTTTAATACACAAGATCCTATAAAAATGTTTGCTAAGCAAGCATCACAAAACTGTAAATGGGATGCTGAAATTTTATCAAAAATATTCTTAGATCCTCAGGATAAAGTGATATATCGACTAACTGTTTACAAATATGAAGGTGCAAATAGCAAAACTGAAGATACAGTTTTTAAATCCCTATCCTAATTTCATTTCATTTGAAATTATTTGTTTGATTAACTTCACAAATGCCAAGATAAGCACATTTTTCCACAGCCTTTAAGAATGCTTTGTTACTGTAATTACACTGAACAAAATTATAAACGCAACACTTTTGTTTTTTCCCCCATTTTTCATGAGCTGAACACAAAGATCTAAGACTTTTTCTATGTATTTCTATGTAAGACAAATCTGTCTAAATCTGTGTTAGTGAGCACTTCTCCTTTGCCGAGATACTCCATCTACCTCACAGGTGTGGCATATCAAGATGCTGATTAGACAGCATGATTATTGCACAGGTGTGCCTTAGGCTGGCCACAATGAAAGGCCACTCTAAAATGTGCAGTTTTATCACACAGCACATTGCCACAGTTGAAAACGTCCCAGTTCTTACATGGCCAGCATACTCACCGGACATGTCACCCATTGAGCATGTTTGATACTATTTACTGACTGGTTTTTACAGTAAAACTGCACATTTTAGAGTGTCCTTTTATTGTGACCAGCCTAAGGCACACCTGTGCAATAATCGTGCTGTCTAATCAGCATCTTGATATGCCGCACCTGTGAGGTGGATGGAGTATCTCGGCAAAGGAGAAGTGCTCACTAACACAGATTTAGACAGATTTGTGAACAATATTTGAGAGAAATAGGCCTTTTGTGTACATAGAAAATGTCTTAGATCTTTGAGTTCAGCTCATGAAAAATGGGGGAAAAAACAAAAGTGTTGCGTTTATAATTTTGTTCAGTGTAGGTAGCTATTGGATTTACCTCCAGACAGCTCATGGTCTGGTGTCCAGCCGGTGTGTTAATCTGTGCCTGTCAATAGGAGAAGATTCATACGAGTATTCAAAAGATTCTTCAATGTTAAACATCTAATAATGATTATTAGAAAACGAATATAATACTTGATTCTGTCTGACACTAAGTCATATTATTTAGTTTTAGGCTACACACTGAAAATGGAACCAAATACACGTTTTAATGTGGTGTTGCTGGGAAAAACCATGGCTGGGATAAGTGCATCAGGAAACACAATACTTGGACGAGAAGCTTTTGTCTCAAAGAAAAGTTCTAGATCAGTCACTCGAGATGTTGCTGTTGAATCTGGATCCGTTGGTGGTATGGAAGTCACTGTTTATGACACACCAGGATTATTCAACACAGAGATGAATGAAGATGAGATTCAGCAGATGATAAATGAAGAGGTTCTTCAGAGATGTGAATCAGGTCCCTGTGTGTTTCTGCTGGTGATCAAAGCTGACAGATTCACTGAAGAAGAAAGAGAAGCTGTGGAGAAGATTGAGAAACTGCTGGGAGACGAGCGCCTGAAGAAAACCTGGATCCTCTTCACCAGAGGAGACGAACTGGAGGATGGAAACATGACTATAAATGAATTCCTTGATGACACTGAAGAACTGAAGAACCTCATTCAGAAATATGATCAGAGATACTACGTGTTCAACAACAAGGCAAAAGAACAAGCTGGACAAGTTCAAATGCTGTTAATAAAAATAATGAAGTCATACTTCAACATCAACGTCGGTGAGTCTTTTATAGTAATATTATATAAATATACTGGGCATGTTTTATTCTAAAAACGTTATTATTATTATTTATTTTTATTGTTTCTATATTATGTAGAAGAAGAAGTATCAGAGATTCAGAATTCAGCTGTAAGAAAAGGACTGAAAGATTGTGAACAAGACAAGTCTGAACAAGTCTCCAGTCTCTCATCCAGACGACTTGTTCTTCTGGGTAAAAGTGGAGTTGGGAAGAGTGCAACTGGAAACACAATCCTGGGACAGAGAGAGCTTATATCTTTACAGCGAATGAGTTCAGTAACCAGTGAATGTTCAAAGGAACACACCACTGTTTCAGGCAGATCTGTGACTGTAGTGGATACTCCTGGATTCTTTGATACACAGATGAAACCTGAAGAGTTAGCTGAGGAGATAGCCAGAAGTGTTTATATATCCAGTCCTGGACCGCACGCTTTTCCTCATTGTGTTGAGAGTAACAGACAGATTCACTGAACACGAGCTGCAGATTCCTCAGATCATTGAGATGATGTTTGGTCAGGAGGTGTTAAAATACTCCTTCATTCTCTTCACTCATGGAGATCTGCTGGAAGAAGAGTCAGTAGAGAAACTCATTGAGCAGAACTGCAGATTAAGAGATCTAGTTCAGAAGTGTGGAGACAGATATCACGTCTTCAACAATAAAGATCTGAATAACAGAGAGCAGGTGAATGATCTCCTGCAGAAGATTGACTCAATGATAGAGCAGAATGGAGGAGGACACTACAGTAACCAGATGTTTGAAGATGCTCAGAGATTCAGACGAGAGGAAGAAGAGCAGAGACAGAGAGAGGAAGAGCAGAGAAAACAACAAGATGAGAGACAAATACAAGAGGAGATTGAGAGAGTGATACAAGAGACAGAGGAGAGAGTCAGAGCAGAGTATGAAGCTAAGCGATCTGAACTAGAAAGACTTGGAGCAGAGAAGCAGAGAGAGGAAGAGCAGAGAAAACAACAAGAGGAGAAGCAAATACAAGAGGAGGTTGAGAGAGTGAGAAAAGAGACAGAGGAGAGAGTCAGAGCAGAGATAAAGTCTAAATCAGAGAGAAACAACAAGAGGAGAAGCAAATACAAGAGGAGGTTGAGAGAGTGAGAAAAGAGACAGAGGAGAGAGTCAGAGCAGAGATAAAGTCTAAATCAGAGAGAGAAACAACAAACCAGAATGGATTTTTATTTTTTCTCCAAGTACAAGAGACATTTTCAAATGGCAGCTTTTGTTGTTTGTGGAGTCGTTATTGGAGCTTTGGTTTTAACTGGTGTTGGAGCTGCATTTGGAGCTGGTGTTGGAGCTGTAGTAACAGCTGTTAGTGGTGGAGGAGCTACTGTTTCAGGTACTATTGCTGGAATTTCTCTTTCAGCTTCTATTGGTGCAGCTGCTACTGGAGCTGCTGCTACTGGAGCTGTTGCTACTGGAGCTGGTGTTGGAGCTGGTATTGGAGCTGGTATTGGAGCTTTAGCTGGAGGTGTTGCTGGAGCTTTTGCTGGAGTTGCTGCCAGTAACGATACCAGATAAGCTGTCACTGTTGGCACTCTACACTGAAAAAAGTGTTTAGTTGGTTCAATTTAGAAATTCTATGTCAACTGGTAACATCTACAATAACTGGTTTTGTTTAAATGAAATAAATTATTTAAGGTTACTGATTATAACTGAATTCAACCAAATGAAAAAACAAGTTTTACTGAAGCATAACTCTTAATAGATGTAACTTGATTTCTCCAGTTAGGAATAATTACTTAAGTGAAGATGTTGATGTTTTATTGAAAATTATAAAGTTTGAAGTCACCATTGTGGAGATAAGCGCTTGATTTAGTTGGGCGCTTGATCCTTGACTTTTTAGCACTAGTTTTTCTCTGATTGCTGTAAATGTGCATGTCTAAAGTACATTTGATACAGCTGAAAGTGCTTGAGAAAATTTAATGAGGTGATGATTTTAGCAATGAGTAGTGATCACAAATCACATCTGGAGTGTGTTATTATTGGATTAGGATTACATAAACTCATGAATCTGCGTATGAACCTCGACCTTGCCAATGGTGACCGTCAACTCTGAACATCACAAAACAAGCCGCAAAAGTCACAAAATAATTTTTGCATTGATTGTCACCATTGTTGAGATTCATGCGCTGGTTCTTGATCTTTGTGTGAGTCAACAAAAAAAACAAACAACAAACAGCTCAAAACACTTCTGTATATTGTCATAATCAAGTGTTTGATGTGTTCATTTTGTCATTTAAAACGTTTATGTTTTTTTTTTTACTCAGTTACAGCGATATCAACGTATTAGTTTTATTATTCAATAAGTTTATATCTTCTGTTTACTCAGTTACAGCGATAGCAATGCCTTTGTCCATGTTGGGAATTTCCTGGAGCTTCATGAGTTCCATATACAGTGTATATATATATATATATATATAAAACAAGTATTGGTTCAGGCACCGTTTTAAAAGTATCGATTTGGCGCCGGTATTTGGCACTTTTACTTTCTGATCCCTGGATTGTCCACCTCTGCAGAGCAGTGAGGCAGAGAGAGGAAGACGAGAGAGAACAACAAGAGGAGAAGGTGGAAAAAAAGAGGGCAGATTTATGCAGTTTCTTTTTTTTTTTTTTTTAGAAGCATCAGCGCTATTTTTATTTTGCAGCTGTTGTAGCTGGTATTGTTGGTGGAGTTCGTGCTAAATCTGTTATCGGTGCTGCTGTTGTTGGAGCTGTTGCTGGAGCTACTGGTGGAGCTGTTGTTGGACTTACTGGTGCAGCTCTTGGTGGATTTTCTGGTCTCACTGCTGTTGGAGCGGCTGCTGGATCTGTAGGTGGAGCTGTTGTTGGTGGAGTTACTAGTAAAACTCTTGCTGGAGTTTGTGATGGAGCTGTTAGTGGAGCTCTTGATGGAGCTACTGTTGGAGCAGTAGGTGGAGGTTTCGTTGGCAGTGCTGCTGCTGGAACTTTAGATGGAGTTCTTAATAGAAATATTGCTGGAGCTGCTGTTGGAGCTGTTTTGCACGCTTTGCATGTTGTGACAAACACGAGTCCGAGCCGAGCCCGAAGCTATTCATTAAACATTAACCTGAACTCGACCGAGCAGCAAAGCTCTACTTCTGCTTTTGGATCTGTAGGAGGAACTGGTTGACTTCGTCAAACTGCATAACTTCTGTAGGGTTGTGGGCATTGAGGAGCCTATCAAAGCGTCTATAGGCAGGGATGGATCAGTTAAACTGTGCAGTGTGTGTGTTTATTCTGTATTTGTTTTCTATAAATGTTTTGGCTCATGTGCTTACATATTCTTCATATTCTGCTTGAAACTTAAACACAGGGTAAGGCTGCCGCCCTGCAGCTTTTAGAGGAAGCAGGGCATACACAAAAAGGTATATAGAAATTATGATCACAGACATAATAAACAGGATATGTAAGTGCACACATTTTGGCAAATGCATATAAATTGGCTGAAGAAAGGGAAGCAGTGTTTGCTATAGCTTAACAATAGCTTTATAACTGAATCTCAATAAAGTCTCTCAGTATTGCACCTCTTGACTCCTGACTAATCATTTCTCCTTACAAAACAAAAATATATGGGAATATACTGCAACATATAATGCCATATATTACATAATACTAGTGATGGCCAGATGAAGCCTCATGAAGCTTTCAGCTTTTCAGCCAAGTGGTTCACAAAAGGGTTAATTTCTGGAAGATTTATTTGCTCACAATACCACCTGGTGACCAAAGAGTGTAAAACAAGCAGATATATTACAGACAGAGGTGGACAATACAGGGGTCAGAAAGTAAAAGTCCTAACATATGTTTATTCCACTCATGAACTCAGCAGCTGATTTCACCAGAGGAGGAACCAAGTCATTCCTTTCAAGACACAAACGAGTCTAGAGTCAAATCCCAAGTCCTCAAAGAGTTAAAGTTAGAGATTATAATAAGAGACTAATTAAATGATGATTGTGCATTAGTAATGAACACCTGCTGTTATTGAGAATCACAGAGGATCAGATGTTGATGTTTTATTGGTTAAAATGATGCCACCATCATGGAGATCAGTGTTATGATAAAAGCAGATAACCGAGGATTTACCCCGATCGTCTCTTCTAGGGATCTCATGTGTCTCTGATCTGCGTGAGTGAAGAGCACTAGAGTAAATCTGAGAGCTTCTGCTCAAACCAACTGATGAACTCCATCTCCTGCTCAGTGAAAGTGCTTAAAAGCAGAAAGAACAGGATGACATGAGCTCCTGCTGAACATAATTCAAGAGCTCTCTTCAGCTCCGAGTCTGAATGAAAGTCAGTGTGAGTGGAGAATCTGAAGTCTGGAGTATCGATCACTGTCATGCTCCTGTTATGAACAGATCCAGTGTGTGATTTACAGACTCTGGTCACTGATGAAGAGCTCTTTTCTGACTCAAACACCTGATCATTAAAGATGAGGTTTCCTGCACTCAAAAAAATGATTCGGTCTAAATTGTTCCAGTGTTCATGTGTTTCCACACTACAGAGTGTTCAAGTAGAATTGAAGCAGTGCTGGAATTAAGGAGATAATTATGTGATGATTGATCATTAATGATGAACACCTGCTGTTATCAAGAAGAATCACCGAAGGAAAGAGAAACACAAGAACTACAACTGTCTTCAGCCACAGCTGAAGATGAAATCAACTGAAAAAAAAAGAAGACATTAAATCTCTCAAGATCTGATTAAACAGCTTCACAAACAACATCAGATTGACTTTATTTCTGTCAGACTTCTAGAGAAGCTCTTATTGAGAATTAACAGAGGTTTAGATGCTTTATTGTTTTGTTTGAAATCACCATCAAAGAGACCAGTGTTTCCTTTTGTTCGGCTCTGGGCTCTTGACCCTTGACATGTTGGTGTTAATATTACACTGGTTGCTTTAATTGTGTGTTTATATAGAACACACTTCGTTTAGCCAGCAAAGCTAAGAAAAAAAAAAAAAGAAGTTGTGGGCAAATGATCCACCGATCTCATTTCAAGTCCAACATCTGATTGTATGGATGTAGTACTGCTTTAGATTTTTTTATATAGCTTCAGATGTAGTAGTCTTGTAAAATCAGATAATTTAAATAATTTACAAATCACTTTGTGCTCAAAAAGTTTTCATCTGTAACAACGCAAAGATCACAGACATCAAGAATCAGTATATGAATCTCAACAATGGTGACAGTCAACAAAATGCTTCATGTTGCAATGCATGCTGGGTACCAGCATAGTACAAGACTCTCCCATGTATCCCAGCATGCATTGCAGCATGAATAAACAACGCAGCTGAATTGTCTGATTATTTTCTTTTATTCTTACTATTTTATTTTACGTATGCTGTTATAGTTGTGCCTTTTAGTAGCTTGTTTTGTGATGTTCAGAGTTTTATCTGAATATTTTCTTGACTGTCACCATTGTTGAGATTCATACACTGATTCTTGATGTCTGTGGTCTTTGTGTTGCTACAGATGAAAACTTTATGTGCACAAGGTGATTTGTAAATTATTAAAATTATCTGATATTTACAATACTGCAAGATATGAAGCTACGAAAAAATCTAAAACAGTATAATGTCTATGTAATCAGAAATTGGACTTGAAATGAGGTCAGTGACCAGTGACAAGATCTACCCACAACTCTTTTTCACTTGGCTTCGCTGGTTAAGCGAAGTGTGTTTTAAATGATCACACAATTAAAGCAACCAGCGTAATATTAACACCAAAATGTCAAGGGTCAAGAGCCCAACAAAAAGAAACACTGGTCTATTTGATGGTGATTTCAAACAAAACAATAAAGCATCTAAACCTCTGTTAATTCTCAATAAGAGCTTCTCTAGAAGTCTGACAGAAATAAAGTCAGTCTGATGCTGTTTGTGAAGCTGTTTAATCAGATCTTGAGAGATTTAATGTCTTCTTTTTTTTTCAGTTGATTTCATCTTCAGCTGTGGCTGAAGTCAGTTGTAGTTCTTGTGTTTCTCTATCCTTCAGTGATTCTTCTTGATAACAGCAGGTGTTCATCATTAATGATCAATCATCACATAATTATCTTCTTAACTCCAGCACTGCTTCAATTCTACTTGAACACTCTGTAGTGTGGAAACACATGAACACTGGAACAATTTAGACCGAATCATTTTTTTGAGTGTATGCTAATGATACTATGTTATGCATGTCAGGCCAGTAGTTGGCGATCAAGAAACACTGCGCAAAAACATAATATACATGCACATGACGTCACCTTTTTCACTAATTCATGTTTTTGTTGTTTACATGGAGATGATACAGGCATCGTGTTCAAAAGCTTGTGTTTCCAGGCCCCCAAAACTGAATTATTGAAGACACCTGATGTTAACAAACAGAATCACCGAAGGAGAAAATCATGTTTTACCATTGGGTCACCATCACGGTGGTCAATGTTTGCTTTAGTTGGATTCTTGACCCTTGACTGTTTAACATTCGATATTGTTTGATTGCTTTAACTGAGTTAGACAACAGTTAAGACGAGTCAAGAGAAAAGGTGATCGGGGGGTGTTGGTTATGTTTTGACATCATCATCATCTGACTTGAATCTCTGAGTTGGATTTACAGTATCTGCCATCCTGTGATTGTACAGTGTAATACCTCAAATTTTCAGCATAAACAGATTTTTAAAAGCTCTTCTGATCTAACAATAATTTAAAAAAAAGCTTTCATCTAGGCACGCAGACATCAAGTATTCAGAGTTGATCTGTTTATCTGAATATGCTGTTTATCACCGTTGTTGAGATTCATACTCTGATTCTTGATGTTAGAGTGTGCCTAAATAACTTTTTATTTTTTTAATCGGAACAATTTTTAAGAAACCCTTTGGATTATACTGAACACTTCTGATCTTACACTGTAGAATTACAGAGCTGCTGTAATCAAAGTAAATCTAATTCAGAGATTAAGCTCCAAAAAAGTACAAAGATTCAGGTCAAATGACGATGACAATACATAACCAACACCACCAGACCACCTCTTTATTTGGCTTGTCTAACTGTTGTTTAACTCTGTAACAGCAGCCAAACAAAATCTAATGTTAAAGAATCAAGGGTCAAGAGCCCAACTAAAGCAAACATTGACCACCGTAATGGTAACCTAAAAATTCAGATTTCCTCCTTCAGCAGAGGTGTAAAGTCCAGGGGTCAGAAAGTAAAAGTCCTGCCATGTGTTTATTCCACCCATGAACTCAGCAGCTGATTTCACCAGAGGAGGAACCAAGTCATTCCTTTCAAGACACAACGAGTCTCGAGTCAAATCCCAAGTCCTCAAAGAGTTAAAGTTAATGAGATAATTAAGAGACTAATTAAATGTTGATGTTTTATTGGTTAAAATGATGCCACCAATCATGGAGAGCAGTGTTTGCTTTAGTTGGGCTCTTGACCCGTGACTCCTGTGTTAGATCTCTGTCTGTAACACTGCATGCTGTCTATTTATGTCCAAAATAATTTTTTTTAGTGTGTTTACGTTTTGAATAAACAACCCTGTGAAATTACAGCGTACAAGGGGAATATTGGTCTAATAGTTATAATGAATTAATCTTAAATCTACTGTACGCAATGCATATACATATTTGAACTCTTATTCTAATTAGACACACACAGACATCACTAACCAGCATATGAATCTCAACAATGGTGATAATCAACAAAATGGTTCATGCTGCAATGCATGCTGGGTAACACCATAGTAAAAACTCCCATCATTCACTGCAGTATGAAAAATTATTGTCACTACTGTTGAGGATAATATAAGTGTTCATGTTTAAAAGCCTGAGCTACAGTTATTTTTTCCCAATATTAAATCATTATAGTGGCATTTGTTTAACAAGACTTTTTTCACAGTTCAGTAACAGCTGAACACCAGGCAATAAACCAAAGAAAGATACCTTCATGTTTATTCAAATGACTTAGAAGCAGAAAGTATAAACTAAACTCAAAAGAATCAAATCTCAAGCTTTTAATTCAGCAATGCACAAATGTTTGCTGTGAAACAGTATTGCAATTGCTTAAAAGCAAACTACTTTGAGTTATTAAAAGGGTCAAGAGCCCAACTAAAGCAAACACTGATCTCCATGATGGTGGCATCATTTTAACCAATAAAACATCAACATCTGATCCTCTGTGATTCTCAATAACAGCAGGTGTTCATCACTAATGCACAATCATCATTTAATTAGTCTCTTAATTATCTCATTAACTTTAACTCTTTGAGGACTTGGGATTTGACTCGAGACTCATTTGTGACTTGAAAGGAATGACTTGGTGAAAATCAGCGAGTAGCTCCAGAGTGCACCCTGGACGATGGGGCGGGGCAACACATTAAGGTGGGGTGACACGTGTCGCTCCGCCCACCTTCAATTTCATTGGTTTATAATACAGCAGAGCTTATTGGTGTAGACGTTTGCATGAGCATTCTTTTATATACGTTTTATGAATGATCTACGCTGTTTTGGCTGTACTACAGTATTCAGAGATGTGCACTTAGGACTTCACTAGCCTGATAAATGTTCTATTTTAACACAATTTGAGTGTAAGAAACATTTTGTTGAGACAGCTGTTGTCAGATGTTGTGATTTCGAATATGAAATGTAACTTGGTGAGAGGCTAAGGCAAACACAGATGAGTTCAGTATAGCAATCTGAATGCTTTTTCTGAGGATTTCAGTTTTTATATGAACAAAATTTATATTTTTGTGCAAACATAGAAGCAAGCGATCAGTTGATAGCAGAAGAGAAAGTGGAAAAACACTTTAGAAACTGTAAAGACACTTTAACCAAAAATGTGCTGCGGTTTTAATGCACTTCTGCTAAATAAATGCTGATAAGCAATCCTTCACGAAACTGAAGCGCTCAGGAGTCCAAAGTGTTAAAAAAAGCTGCAGTTACTTCTGCTTTTTGCATGCAAACGACTGTGTGAGAAATAAGAGTGAAAATCAGACAAGAAACTGACCAGTGCATCAGAAAGTTTGCTTTTAATACTGAACAATGATGTTCAACATATATGGAGATCAGTGGTGTTTTAAAATGAGGAGGCAGTTTAGCCCTTCATATATATATAATTCATGTCCCTGTTACACTTAATGTTTACAAGTGCAAATAGCTATAAATTCTATTTACACCTAGCAGGATTTTCTGCTACAGTAGGTGGCCAACCAAAATGCAAGTCAGTCCAATATTATCCGTCTGCAATAGTTGTAGGACCGCACTTCTAGGACCCTAGTTTTTTGTGACAGCGCCACCTACCGAGCCGGAGAACCACAGTCCCAGGAACGCATTTCCAGGACCCTAGTTTTGGAGGACCGAAAAAGTGCCACTAAGGCAGTATTTCCACCAGTTTTAACTACATTAGAATTTTAGAGTTTTTTTAAAGTTTTATTACACCCAAATACTACTTTCTTTATTGCAATTAAACCTGGTTCCTAGGAATGTTGAGTAATCATTGGGTCTAAGTAGCATAATATAATAACTCAAGTAAAATAAACAAGGAATCATGGTATAGTCTTTTCAGTCACTAGATCAACCACATTTTCAAGTACAGAGGAAGACACAAGGATGACTCTGGGGGTAGATTTAAGATTGTGTATATTTTATAAAATAATATATTACAACAGTTGAACTTGAACACACACAAAAACAAATTTGTTCATGATGTGAACCACATAGAAAGAACTTCATGGACGACGTCTTCACTGAGTCCTAAGAGAGAGAAAGAGAGAGAAGTGAATGAAATAAGGAACATTTAGTTGAACATGTTCTATTCTCTAATTTTTAATTTCATATTTAAAAGATCTTAGTTACCACAGAGCACACACACACACATACACGATCCAAAAATAATTATATCAATCTTCATACCAATTAATGTTCATAATACTATTATTGCATACTGTTCAAAGATTTGGAAAAATTTTATTTTGATGTTGTGGGAACAAAGGTTCTTGAAACATTCATGTCAATAAAGCCCATCTGAACTGAGAAAAAAAAAATAACAGAGAGAGATGCAAGAAATCTGAATAGAAATAACATTATTGACATGACTTTAAATATTTAAAGCACACGTTGTGATGTATGCAGCAGCACTACCTACCACCTGGATGCTCTCCCCTCTTTTCTCAGTTGTTTATCTATCACCCTATTCAATTCTTCCACTTCACTGAAACAGTAAATGGAGAACATAATCACTGCTAGGTTAACAGAAATACTGTTAACGCTTAAAAAAAGGATACATTGGACATTGTGTAAAAACAATTCCATTTTCTACTCTTACCTGTGACGATAATCAGGACCAGAGAGGAAGGCCTGCTCAGCATCCTGCAGAGACCAATTCTGAAGCCCAGCCAGGCCGTATATGACGGCCTATCAAAAGAAAATTGCTAATTGAAATACACACAGGTCTGTACATAAGTAGCATAAGGTATAATATACAGTAGGGTTTGAAAGGGCAGAAACATGCACAATACATTATAGTGCTATGCATACCTCTGGAAATAGAACACCACAGATTACCTGCACTTCATCCGTGAAGCTCAGTTGCGTAGGTGTTTTATGTAGTACTGACTTCAGAAAAGCAAAAAAGGTTGTTCTTCACTGTCAAGGTAGACAGGCACCTGGCGAAAGGACTTCGGAGGATACAACTTTGAAGTCTTCCCATTGAGTACGTCCTACGGGCAAATTATTTTGCCACAATCATTACAATTATTTTGTGGTAATAGGATTTTTAAGTGTATTGTGTGATAGTTGTTAGTGAAGGAACAACTGACTTTAAAGCTAGAATATGCAGAATTGGAGAAAGGAGCAAGACTAAGGTAGATTTTGAAAGCAATCAACTGAAACTGAAACTGAACTGAAAATATTCCACCCCCTACACCCCCCTGACTGTGAGCACGTGACAGTTAAAACATTAAGATTATTTTAACTTAATTAAAATGGAAAAACAATGAGTAATTAACAAGCTTTCACATCAAACGTTCTACAGTTCATTGTGCTGTCAATAATTCAACACAGGCTTATCATGCAACAGTTTCGTTAAATGAATGCTAACAATTGATTTTACAGCATTAGAGGCTAATATATGATGGCTATGCATTCAAGACTATTTAGCAAATCACGATCACTTCGGCTATGTTAACTTTCCAATGAAATGCATCACAATTGTTTTTAATGTTAAACAAATAAAAATTGATTCACATTTGATACTCACACGCTGATTGTCATCCATCTTCGCTGGTCCTCTAATTCGGTAGGTGGCGTTGTCACTAAAAACCTAGGGTCCTAGAAATGCGGTCCTAGGACTGCGGTCCTGAAAATGCAGCCTCCGGTTTTGCAGGCAGATGCTACTCAGTCAGTCGCGTGTTAAAGTTGTTCACGAAACTACCACCAGGCGGCGCAAAGGGACAGTTTGCAAACTGACTGAAATTGATATTTTTTGTAAACGGAGATCAAATAACGAAATAAAACAATAGCATTATAATATAACATTATAACATCCTTAAAAAAATCATTAGAAAATGTATTTAAAATTATTTTTTATGAAGTTAATTTCAAAACGTGTGACAGTCGTAGGCTACAGCCTAATGCATCAAAAATATAAAAATGAGAGAATTAAATTTACATAAAGGCTTAATGCATGTTATGGTTATTAAACAGTCATTATGAAAACCATTAAAACTACACAATTTCCTTAGGTTGAGAGATTAGGGGAATCCGTAAAATGTAAAAAATGACAAAAATTAATTAGACAACACAATACAACTTAAGAATTTTGTCATTTAATTAGAAAACAGCCCCTGATTCAAAACATTCATTTCCAATTGCATAAATCTGGTATAGACCTGCAGGGGCCTTAAACCTAGACCCTATAGCCAGCCCTTGGCCGACAGCTTACCAGTATCCTCGCCCGAGTCCGACTGGAGCTTGTGTCTTTTCTCTCTCTTCTTTGCTTCTTCTTTTCATCACGACTTGCTTAAAATAACATTACACCAGTGACTCTTACCAGGACGTGGAGAACATGCTGAAAACTAAACCAGAGGAACTGAAGAAGCTGTATGAGAACAAATTACAAGACATACAGAGAGAACTGGAGGCCAGATCTGCTGAAGAGATGAAGAAACTGCAAGAGAGAATAGAGGCACTGACAGCGTCTGAGCAAGAGAAAGAGGAGAAGATCAAAGAGCTGGAACAACTAAACAAGTGTAAGATGACAGAGTACAAGCGTTATTATGAAGCGAAGCTCAGAGAGACCAGACAGGAGGCAGAACGGACCTGTACTCATCCGAATATCATAAAAAAGATCTGGCAGAAGTTCCTCAAATTCAAATCTTAATCACATTCTTGTAATATGTATGTGATGTTAGCCCCGGTCAGCCACACCTGAAGCAGCTGAGCATAAGGTGATAATTACAGACAGGTGTGGTGGAGCACTGGATGGCATTATAACCGAAGTCTGCGGGACAGTAGCTCTCAATACGTGTATGTTACAAGTATGTGTAACATTTGTAATATGTGTATATATGTAGGCTACCATTTAACATCCATGTACTGCGTAGAGTCTACAGCAGCGGTTCTTAATCCCAGTCCACATTTTGTATGTTTCTCTGGTCACTTCAGAGGTTTGCTCTGTTTGATCGTAAGTGCCCTGCGAAGTGGACTTAACCGGGTACTCTGCCCCGATGCTCCATTCACAGGGCATTAAAGTGCTGAGACGTGAATTCACACTGTATTTATTTACAGAGGTATGTTATCACACTTCATACTTCTCCAGGACTGGAACTGAGAACCACTGGTCTACAGTAATCCCAATATCTCCTGTAAATAAGCATTTGTACTGTAAATACTACTACTAAGATGAACTATTCTACTCGTTTTCTTAAAAACAAACCTTGCTAGTGCACTGTGATTAAGCTGACTGAGACTTGTTATAGCACTTGCATATCATTGCTCTTTTGTTGATTTTGATTGCTTCAGTTGTCCTCATTTGTAAGTTGCTTTGGATAAAAGCGTCTGCTAAATGACTAAATATAAATGTAAATAAAGATCTTGGCATAGTTGTTTGTCACATTTGTTCTTGCAGGAACACATTTCTTGAATTACGTGATAATTTCATGTAGTGACAGATATCATTAGCAGTAGGAATCACAAATAAGTGTTATGTTTGATTACTTATCTTAACCATTTTTATTTTTTATTTTTTGTCACTCCAGGAAAAAAGGTGTTGTCTAGGTGAAGTTTTAGCAAAAGGAGAAAAACACTAATAAACAGCCAAACATTTACAAAGACATGTGGAAGTGAACATATGCTGCCGTGTCAAAAACTGAGCCAGAAAGCAGCATTATTATCTCAGAAAGGTAACGGTGTAGTTTCAACAAAATAAGTAAGGATTTGAGTGTTATCGGTTTTCTTTTCAAATCAATATCTTAATATAACTAACTTGACTGAGAGCATATAAAAAGTTACGGACGAATATCTGACAAGCAGATCCAAAGGAAGAAGAAGCTGCTGAATTAATGGAAGTTCGTCTAGATATTACTGTTGAAGCCTCTAGGAGGTAATCCTCGGGGACTGACTGACTCTGAATGGGATTTTTTTTTTTTTTTTTTTTTTATTGCAATAATAATAAAGAATACAGTATAAAAGATAAGAAACAGAAAAGAACAGTATGTACAAAACGAACAACATACCTTTCAATGAAAAAAATAAATAAAATAAAATACTCAAGGATTAATAGATAAAGAAATAAATGTAAAATATAAATTCTTTAAAATTGACAGAAAGAGAAAAAGAGGGCATACAAATAGAGATACAAATATATTAAGGGGAAATCTTAAATATGGCACAAATTCTAGAAGTTTTTAAAGCTTTCTTATTAACAGACATTGATATTGTATTTAAATACAACTTCAGTTCTTGTTTGAAGATGTTAAAGTGGGGTTTACATTTAGTATATTTACATTTATGGACATAAAACTTTCCAATAAATAACAGGAGGTTTATACAAAAACTTGCATTAAATAGATTCTTATCTTTAACATAAAACCCAAAAAGAATGTGTTTATAGCACAAAGAGAAATCATAAAAAATGTTTTGGACAATCAGAGCATTAAGATTATTCCAGAAAGACTGAACAAAAGGACACTCCCAAAACAAATGAACTACAGTTTCAGAAGAAAGTTCACAGAAAGAACAAGAAATATCAATGTCACTTTTAAATTTCTGTAAAAACTGCTTGACAGGATAAAACCTGTGAATTATTTTATAAGATATTTCTTTAACTTTATTTGTTAAAAAAAAATTCTGAGGAAGTGACCAAACATATGCCCACTTAATATCATCAAAAAAGTTGTTCCAATAAGAAATGGAGGAAGAAATAGAAGTAACACGGTCCAAGAATAAAGTCCTAATTTTGTGATTGGATTTTTTAACAGAGAAACAAATAGAACCAACCACAGTGGATTCAGGAGTGGGAGGACAAACAGAGATCAATGAGCCACTGTTATTATTTCTGAAGAGCATACAAATTTCCAAAGAGATGGCCTTTAAAACTGTATTAAATTCTTTTCTAGATACAGGAAAATGATATCTTAAAATAAAATCAGAATAATTAAACAAAATGCCATCATTGTCAAACAATTGGTTCACTAACAACACTCATTTCCTAAAAACAAGGATTTCCTCTTATGTAAAATATTACAGTTGTTCCAAATAAAAAAGTTGTGAGGCGAGAAATTATGCTTATAAATAAGTTTCCAAGCCAAAAGCATTTGCTGATGATAATTGGAGAGTTTGATAGGGAGTTTACTAATGGAAAAATTACACATTAATAAGAAATTAATTCCACCTAATTGTGAAAAGACATATCGAGGGATTACATTCCAAATAGAAGACTGATTATGGAGAAAGCGTTTCAACCAATTGATTTTTAAAGTGTTATTGAGAGAATCAAAGTCAATAAAATTTAAGCCGCCCTTATTGTAAGAATTTAAAATAACAGATTTTCTAATATAATGAGTTTTATTTTTCCAAAGAAATTTAAATAACATTACATCAATTAACTTACAGGTTGGTCTATCTACAGATACAGAACGAGCAGCATATAATCTAGAGATACCCTCAGCTTTAGTAAGCAAAGTCCTTCCTTTCAATGACAGATCTCTTAATAAACAAAGATTAAATTTTTTTTTAGATTTTTCCATAATTGGGTTAAAATTTTCCTGACATCTTAGTTTAGAATCTTTAATTATTTTGATTCCTAAATATGTGACATTCTCTTTAACGGGAATATTACAGATAGAAGATGCAGCACATTTCTTAACTGGAAGTAACTCACATTTATTCAAATTAAGCAGAAGACCAGATGCATTTGAGAAAGATAAGAGAGACGTTAAGGCAATTGGGATCTGAGAGCCATCTTTTAAAAACAATGCCGTATCATCAGCCAATTGGCTAATAATTAATTCCGTTCCAGCAACAGAAATTACCTTCACAGGGCTCTCTTTAATATGGAAACATAGAAATTGTGTAGCTATTAAGAAAAGATATGGAAAGATGGGGCAACCTTGCCTTACGCCTCGTTTTAAAAGAATCTAGGAGAAGTGCCATTAGTAAGTCGGATAGAACTATTTGCATTATTATAAAGCATCTTAACACATTTGTAAAAACTACCAAAATCAAGTCTGTGCAGGGCCTGTAACATAAACTCATGTTCTAAACAATCAAATGCTTTGTAGTAATCAAGAAAGAGGATAAAACTATCAGTTGAAATAAGATCTGAATAATCCAACAAATCTAAAATCAGGTGTATGTTATTAGATATATGTCTCTGGGGTATAAAACCTGATTGGCACTCATCTATTATATTATTAAGAATAGATTTTATCCTCTTTGTCAAAACGTAGGCAATAATTTTATAATCAGTATTCAGTAAAGAAATCAGACACCAATTTTCAATTAAAAGGGGATCTCTGTTGGACTTGTGTATTAATGTTATTAGTCCCTGACATAAAGAGGAGGACGTGTTGTTTTTCAATACTCTCTTAAAACATTTTATGTAAAAAAGGAGCCAATTTTTGATTAAAAGCTTTATAAATCTCTGCAGATAGCCCATCGGTACCACACTGTAAAAAAAAATCTGTTAAATTTACGGAAAAATACCGGCAGCTGTGGTTGCCAGAATTTTACCGTGAAAAGACGGTAGTAACATTTTAGGATTTATAGAACTGTTTAAATTTATTTTTGTTTATAAACTAATATTTATAATGTTTATGCAACGTGAGCATAAGAGTATTGAGAACTATTTTGAGTCCATGAAGAAAATTTTACTGATTTATGCAAAGTCATCAATTCAGCTCAAAACTCTTGCAAATAACAGCAGCACACATACATGCGTGATTAAAACTAATAAAGAGACTCTCTTTACGTCAGTAACTACACAGTTACTGCCTTTAAATAAAGCAACATGCAGCATAACATCAGTGTCTCTCTGTCCGTCCTTGACTTAAACACAGGCTCTACTCTCCAGCACAATGGTGACCCACAAAACACAACAGGAAGTTGACTGTTGGGTTTTACAGTATTTTGCTGTTTATTTTCTTGATTTTACGGTGAAGTACCGGCAGCTGTGGTTGCCAGTAATCTACTGTTTTTTTACAGTTTGTTCCGTAAATTAAATTTACGGTATATTTCTGTTAAAATTACGTTCCACAGTATGTTTTGTCATCTCACAAATTTAACCCCTTTAATCCCACAGCAAAATCCTCAGTTTTAAAGAGCACTTCTATGTGTCCACACTACAGAGTGTTGAAGTAACACTGAAGCAGTGATGAATTAATGAGAGAATTAAGTGACTAATTAAATTAGGATTGAGCTTTATTGATGAACACCTGCTGTTAACAAGTAGAATCATTGAAGGAACGAGAAACAAGAGCAGAGAAACAAAACTTACAGCTAAAGCCAAGATGAAATCAACTGAAATAAAACACATGAAATCTCTCAAGATTTCAGAAGAGGGTGATTAAACAACTCCACGCCAGCATCTTATTACTAACCACTTTTACTTTATTTATGTCATATGTGTACAAAAGCTCTTATTGAGATTTTAGTTGTTGTACTTTCATTTGAAGTCACCATATTGGCGATCAGTGGTTGCTTTAGTTGGGATCTTGAATCATGACTCTTTAATGTTGGTTTTGTTTGGCTGTTTTAATTAGCTGTGTTTATTAAGCACAGTTTTAAAACAAAACACCAAACGAATCTATCATCATCTGGAGACTGATGTTTGTGATGTCAAAACCAACATGATCTAGTTTAATTCACTGATTGTTCTGTGTTAATTCTCTTATTAAACATGTGATATGTTAATTGCACCATTGATTACTACAGCAATCAAATGTTGTGAAACAGCTCTAACCAGAATATGCACAAATAAATGTATTGAACTACGGCAGAAATTAAACACACACAGACATCAACAATCAGCGTATGAATCTCAAAATTGGTGACAATCAAAAATGATATAAAAATTTAAAAAACGGTTCAACTCTGAACATCACAAAACAGTCTACTGAAAAGTAACAACAAAAACAACACCAAAATAAAAGCAAATAAAGAAAATATTAAGAACATTCAGCTGCATAATTTATTCATGCTGCAGTGCATGCTGGGAGTTTTGTACTGGCACCCAGCATGCTTTTTTATTATTAATAGTCACCATTGTTGAGGTTAATGTGCTGATTCTTGATGTCTGTGTGTCTAAATGGTGCTGTAACTCTGAAGGTTTTGTGAATGAAAGGTTTTTAAATTCTTTCATGGTTTGTCAGCTTAATTAGTAGAGTAATATTACTACCACAAACAACTTGAAAATAATTAAAAATCACCCATATTGTTTGACACTAACTGATGATGACCACCGCTTTTAAATTTTAACCAAAACTACAATTCCTCTTGGCTTTTCTTGTCATAACAAACGTGCTTTACAAACACAGTTATAACAGCCAAAGAAAAACTAACCTTAAAGAGTCAAGGGTCAAGAGCATAACTAAAGCAAACACCGATCACCAAGATGGTGAGGTCAAACAAAACATTTGAAATAAAATATAAACCTCTGTTAATTCGTAGATATTTAACAGAAATGAAGTCAAACTGGTTAGTAATGAGTGGAGCTGGTGATGCTGTTTGTGGAGTTGTTTAATCATTCTCTGCTGTTTTATTTCAGTTGATTTCATTTAAGGCTGTGGCTGTATGTCAGTTGTAGTTTTGTTTCTTGTTCTTTCCTTCAGTGATTGTGTTTGTTAACAGCAGGTGTTCATCAGTGTCTGAATTCACTCATATGTTCGCAATCACTCTGTCTAGTGGACTATATAGTGAAGTAATGTAGGACTAGTGAATGAGGGTGTGGGGTGTGGTTTCAGACACAGTCTATGAGTGTCGACTCTGAGGCTACTTTCTCGAAAACAAAGGTTAGATCTATTACAGTTATTCACTGTATATAGTAAGGAAACTTACTCTTAATCATTTAACAGGTTATTACTGTGGTATTTTACAGTTTTTTATTGTTAAAATCACAATCATTTTTACAGTGCAGGGGATTTGTTACTTTTTAGATTATTAATAGAGACAATAATTTCTGAAAGACTAATAGGTGCATCACATAGACTACAATCTTCATCACTAATTTTTTTAATATAAGATAACGAGTTAAAAAATTGTGTGGCCGATTGCTGGCAGAATTTAGAGGAATATAAATCACTATAAAATCTGGCACAAAAATCTGCAATTACCTTAACCCCTTAACTGTCACTCACCGTTTTGAACAGAGACATTATAGTGCACTATCCAAACTTAATTTTTTATAATTCATGAATGAAAATATTTTGTAACATGATTTTAATGTACCATTTACATGGTAATGCAATGTCTGATTTTAAAATGGGTTTCAAAGGATGAATTTTGAAATTTTAAGTTTTCTACTGATAAATAATTTCTTATGATTTCTAATTCGTGATAGAGAAAAAGGCAACTAAGAAGACTTTCTGTGACAAAGGTCAGAATTCATGTCATGATGTAGATTTTTTTCAGGTGCACTCTTGTCATAAACAGAGGTGTCAAATCCAGGGTCAGAAAGTAAAAGTCCTGCCATGTGTTTATTCCACCCATGAACTCAGCAGCTGATTTCACCAGAGGAGGAACCAACTCATTCCTTTCAAGTCACAAACGAGTCTCGAGTCAAATCCCAAGACCTCAACGAGTTGAGGAAATTAAGAGATAATTGAGAGACTAATTAAATGATGATTGTGCATTAGTGATGAACACCTGCTGTTACTGTGAATCACAGAGGATCAGATGTTGATGTTTTATTGGTTAAAATGATACCACCATCATGTAGATCAGTGTTTGCTTTAGTTGGGCTCTTGACCCTTGACTCCTGTGTTAGATCTCTGTAGCAATGCATGTGCTGTTGTAAAGCGGAGAGATCAGTGCTGTGCAGTGAGCAACTGTTAGTTGTTTTCATATGATGAGGTAATCATCAGGTGCTTACCTGTTTGCATCCAATATACTGTGTATATATATACACATACAACATTTTTCGTTTTTTTAATTTATGTTCTGCTTTTGAATAAACAACTCTGTGAAACCACAGTACGCAAGGAATTTACTGCTGTAGTAGTTATAGAGAATGAATTTTAAATTTAACGCATTTAAATATTTAAACTCCAGTCCTACTCAGACACACACAGACATCAAGAACCAGCGTATGAATCTCAACAATGGTGACAATCAACAAAATGCTTCATGCTGCAATGCATGCTGGGTAACACCACAGTATGAATAATTATTGTCACCACTGTTGAGGATCTTATGATAAGTGTTCATGTCTAAAAGCCTGAGCAATATAATTCTTAATTTTTTCCAATATTTAATATTACCATGGCATTTGTTTAATAGTAAATTCCTGCAGTTCTGTAACAGCTGAACGTCAGTAAATAAACCAAAGAGAGACACCTTCATGATGTTCATTCAAGTGACATAAAAGCCAAAAGTGTAAGCTCATCTGCTTCCTCAAGCTTTTAATTCAGCAATGTGCAAATGTTTGTTGTGAAGCAATATTGCAATTGCTTAAAAGCAATCCATTCTCAGTTACTAAAAGGGTCAAGAGCCCAACTAAAGCAAACACTGATCTACATGATGGTGGCATCATTTTAACCAATAAAACATCAACATCTGATCCTCAATAACAGCAGGTGTTCATCACTAATGCACAATCATCATTTAATTAGTCTCTCAATTATCTCTTAATTACCTCAACTCGTTGAGGTCTTGGGATTTGACTCGAGACTCGTTTGTATCTTGAAAGGAATGAGTTGGTTCCTCCTCTGGTGAAATCAGCTGCTGAGTTCATGGGTGGAATAAACACATGGCAGGACTTTACTTTCTGACCCTGGATTTGACACCTCTGGTCATAAATTAATCTATTACTTTTCCTACATAATTTTTAACAGAAAAGTGGTAAAATACCTATTTAGGAGTCTTAGACCTTTCCAACGATATATAGTTTGTCATGATTAGATTAGGATTTAATTGTAAAATAGTGAAGTAAAGGTAGGCGTCCCACAGGGTGGACGGTGACAGTTAAGAGGTTAAAGTCATCAGTTACCTTTTCATCAATACATAGTTGCTGAATATAATTTTTAACTCGCTGCCTTTCCAGCCTAAAGAAATAAGCAGAATTCTGCTCGCCCTCCTCTAACCAATTTCGACGAGATCTGATGAAGGCACCTTCAGCTTTCAGTTTATAGATATTCTCTAAGTGATGTTTCTGATCTATGAGCTCAATTCTCTCTGAATCCGTAAAATCTTCAATCTGTTTATGTGATAAAGCAGTGATTCTAGCCATAATATGGTCTTCATTATTTTTCCTAGTTTTTGTTAACAAACTGCAATATTTCCGACAATACGTTCCCATTTCAAATTTAAGAAGTTCCCAATTACTGCAAAAATTATTCTCTTTATTAGCTTTATCCCAATAAAAAGAAATTAAGTTGTCAGTTTTAGTTTGAACTTCATTATGAAGAAGAATTGAAATATTAAGTTTCCAGTATGATGACCTTTTACTCAGGGAAGTGGAAGATACAAGTGGAACACAAATAAAAATGGCCTTATGGTCAGAAAACAGAGAGGGAACTATATCTGCCTTAATATTTGATAATTCTGCTGAAGTTAACCAAAAATCAAGACGAGATTGACTAGAGAGTGAATTATCGTTAGAAGTGAACACTTTTTGCAAGGAATGTGTTTCTCGCCACACATCAATAACAGAATATTTTTGCATAAAGGATAACAAATAATCAGAATTAACATTAGATTAGATTAGATTAGATTTTAGATTAGATTCAACTTTATTGTCATTACACAAGTACAGGTACAGGGCAACGAAATGCAGTTTAGGTCTAACCAGAAGTGCAATAGCAGCAAGTGCAGTATATACAATGGTTGAATAAGTGCAGGACAAGGATATGTACTGAATATATGTATAAATATATATAGAAAGATGGTTATTAATATAAACAGAATTTACAGGTGAATATGTATAGTGAATAAATATACAGATGGCTATTACTATAAACAGAATTTACAGGTGATATGTACTATCAATATAATATATATACAGATGACTATTACTATAAACAAGGTGTAAAAGTGCAGTGGAAGTGATTGCATATTACAATTAGACGTACGGTGCAAAATGTTAATGTAAACATTGATAATGTAAACAACAGTCGGCAGTGCAAATGAGCATAGTCCAATTTAGGTATGGTAGTGCAAGATACAAAAGTAAACAGTTGTTACTGTAATAAAATTTACATTCAGTAGTGCAAATAAGGCAGATGTGAGGTAGGAGAGAAGAGTTAATAATATATGAGGAAGTGGATCAATGGGGTTAGAGTTCAGTAAAGAGACAGCTCTGGGGAAGAAACTGTTCTTTAGTCTGCTGGTCCTGGTCCGGAGGCACCTGAAACGCCTGCCGGAGGGCAGGAGAAAACAGTCTGTGGGCTGGGTGAGAGGAGTCCTTAAGGATGCTGCGAGCTCGATGCAGACAGCGTTTCCTCTGGATGTGTTCGATGGCAGGTAGTGGAGTCCCTGTGATGCGCTGGGCAGTTTTCACCACCCGCTGCAGTGCCTTGCGCTCCGCAACAGAGCAGCTCCCATACCATACTGTGACACAGTTGGTCAGGATGCTTTCTATTGCGCAGCGATAGAAGTTCACCAGGATAGCCGAGGAGAGCTGATTCTTCCTCAGTGTCCTCAGAAAGAAGAGGCGCTGGTGAGCCTTCTTGACCAGGCTGGAGGTGTTGGTTTTCCACAACATGTCCGCCGAGATGTGGATCCCCAGGAACTTGAAACTGGAGACATGCTCAACAGCCATTCCATTGATGTGGATGGTGTCGTGTGTGCCTCTTGACTCCTTCCTGAAGTCCACGATGAGCTCCTTCGTTTTGGTGGTGTTGAGGAGCAGGTTATTTTCAGTGCACCATGTGGCCAGGTGCTGGATCTCCTCCCTATAGGCAGTCTCATCGTTGTTACTGATGAGGCCAATCACCGTGGTGTCGTCTGCAAACTTGACGATGGAATTAGATCCATACACAGGCTTGCAGTCGGAGGTGAAGAGGGAGTAGAGAAACGGGCTTAGCACACAGCCCTGTGGTACACCAGTGTTAAGTGTGATGGATGTGGAGCAGGTGAATCCTGATCGAACATTCTGGGGTCTGTTGGTCAGGAAGTCCAAAATCCAGTTACACATTGAGGTATTGATGCCCAGGTCTCCAAGTTTGGCTATTAACTTGGTTGGGATGACAGTGTTGAATGCTGAGCTGAAGTCAACAAACAGCATACGTGCATAAGTGTTCTTATTGTCCAGGTGAGTGAGCACAGAGTGCAGTGCCATGGAAACTGCGTCCTCTGTGCTCCTATTGCTACGGTAGGCAAACTGGTGTGAGTCCAATGTGGATGGTAGAGAGTCTTTTAGGTGTTCCAGGACCAGCCGCTCAAAGCACTTCATGACGATGGGTGTGAGTGCTACAGGGCGGTAGTCATTAGGGCACCTCGGACTAGAGTGTTTTGGCACTGGCACAATGGAAGTGC
>NC_081176.1:36316434-36386243 GCF_012432095.1 Onychostoma macrolepis
ATATATCTGCTTGTTTTACACTCTTTGGCCACCAGGTGGTGTTGTGAGCAAATGAAGCCTCCAGAAATTAACCCTTTTGTGAACCACTTGAATGAAAAGCTTAAAGATTCAAGAAGCTTCATCTCACCATCACTACTGTAAATGTACATGTTCTATGTAAAATAACATGGCAAACCTGTTAACTGTGAATAACCATAAAAGTTCAGTTTTTTTTTAAATAATATTTTTGTTTTCACATAAAAATCAATCACGAATTCATCAAAACCTATAAATATGCATTTTTATTTAACAGATGACCTTTTATAGTAATTTTATCATTTTTAAATAGTATTTTTACAGGAATAAAAATCTGTCAACGGTGATATCTGGTCAGAGTCATGCAAGACCATCTTGTTGGTGGAGCTCACTGTCCCATGGGAGGAGGGCATGGAGGCTGCCAACGAGCAGAAGCGTGCCAAGTATGCAGACCTGGTAGAAGACTGCAGGGAGGCTGGCTGGAAAACCATCACGTGTCCCGTCGAAGTGGGATGCAGAGGCTTCGCTGGGTCCTCAACGGTTCGCCTGCTCCACGATATGGGATGTACAGGAGCAGGGTGTCGAAAAGCCATTAAAGAACTGGCAGAGGAGGCAGAGAAGGGCAGCTTTTGGCTGTGGCTAAGGAGGAAGCATAGGGGGTGGGGGCCAAATAACAGCTCGGGCATCAGCAGGGGGTGGCAGGGAGTGATCTATGCCATCGCTCCGCCACCAGGAGATGTACACAGTAAAATCCCCAGTGTTAAATCAACACTGCTCAGAGTGTATTTGGTCCCACTCCAAATAGTGTTAAAGTAACACTGAAGCAGAGTTAAAGCTAATGAGATAATTATGTGATTAATTAAGTGCTGATTGAGCATTAGTGATGAACAGCTGCTGTTAACAAGCAGAATCACTGAAGAAAAGAGAAACACAAGAACTACCACTTCAGCCACAGCCTTTGATAAAATCAACTGAAATAAAAGATATTAAATCTCTGAAGATCTCAGCAGAGGATGATTAAACAACTCCACAAACAGCATCACCAGCTCCACTCATTACTAACCAGACTGACTTTATTTCTGTCAGATGACTACTGAAGCTCTTATTGAGAATTAGCAGAGGTTTAAATGTTGATGTTTTATTGGTTAAAAACAATGCCACCATCATGGAGATCAGTATTTACTTTAGTTGGGCTCTTGCCCCTTGACTTGCGGTGTTAGATTTTTCTTTGCAACAATACATATGTTGTTGTAAAGCAGAATGGTCAGTGCTTTACACTGAGCACATAGTAGATGCTTCTGTGTGATGAAACAACCATTGTGAACTGGCCAGATGTTTTTTTTTTGTTCTGCAATTTATATATTTAGGGTTTGCACAACTAACACTGTGATACTACAGTATGAGAATAAAATGTTGCAGCCAGCGGTTATATTTAATGATCTTAAATCCATGTGCAAATTTTTTTTTTTGAACTATGACATCATTTAGACACACACAGACATCTAGAATAAGCATATGAATCTCAACAATGGTGACAATCAACAAACGCTTCACACTGCAATGCATGCTGGGTAGCACCATAGTAAAAACTCCCATCATGCTCTGCAGTATGAATAATTATTGTCAACACTGTTGAGGATCATATGATAAGTGTTCATGTCTAAAAGCTTGACCTGAATCTCTTCATTATTGAAGTACTATGATGTCACGTTTAATAATATATATATATATATTTTTGGCTGTTTATTAGTTGATGAATTTCAGTCAACCAAAGAGAAAAACATAAACAACTTTGTGTCAATTAGTCGCGTGTTTCATAAGCAGAAAGTACAATCTGCTACATTAAGCTTCTGATTCAGTAACGTTCAAGTGTTTCCAGTGAAACACTATTACACCTGCTTAGAAGCAAACTATTCAGAATTTATACAAGGGTCAAGAGCCCAACTACAGCAAACACCGACCTCCATGATGGTGGCATCATTTTTTGACCAATAAAACATCAACATCTGAACCTCTGTTAATTCTCAATAAGATCTACTGCTGATGTCTGTCAGAAATATAGTCAGACTGGTTAATAATGAGTGAAGCTGGTGATGCTGTTTGTGGAGGTGTTTAATCCTCCTCTGCTGAGATCTTCAGAGATTTAATGTCTTTTATTTCAGTTGATTTTATCAAAGGCTGTGGCTGAAGTCAGTTGTTGTTCTTGTGTTTCTATTTTCTTTCAGTGATTCTGCTTGTTAACAGCAGCTGTTCATCACTAATGCTCAATCATCATTTAATTAATCACTTAATTATCTCATTAGCTTTAACTCTGCTTCAGTGTTACTTTAACACTATTTGGAGTGGGACCAAATACACTCTGAGCAGTGTTGATTTAACACTGGGGATTTTACTGTGTACTGGGTTAAAGGAGTGAAACATCCATGACTGGTGGTCCCCAGCTGATGATCCATTTATGCCCAGAGAGGTGTTCAGAGGAGCACACCTGCATAAAAGGTGCATAAAAGGTTCATCCTTCGATTGCTCTGAGTTCGATTGCTTCAGTCTGTTGTGCTGCTGAGAGGTTTGTGTTTGTAGCTCCGTGTACCTTCGCTTTTTATTGAATCTCTACCTTACTTTCAATCCCTTTTGTCTAAAGTGATAATATATAACTTAATTCCCACCATATTTCTGGTGTTATCTTTCAAACTAATCTAACTAATTTGATCGTTCGCCTTTAAAAACCGCGAGTGCAGCTTGTTAGCCCGTTAGCTTGTCACTCGCGGTTCCATTTGCATTTCTACTCGCGCCTATTATTATTTTATTTTTCCTCGCTCCGTTTTTCACGAGCTCATCAAACAACAGTGGTAAGTGGTAAGTTAAGTTGGTATCATTCATCAATCACGGTGAGTAATGGCTTCTTCTCCTGCTATTGTTGTTTGCACTGTTTGCCACATGTATAGTTTATCTGTCTCTGTCAGCAGCGAGGGATTCACATGTGATAAATGCAGGGAAATAGTTAGGCTGACAGAGAAGGTTTTAGAACTAGAGACACGCATCCAAACTTTAATTGAGGATAGTAAGAATGTGAGGGCTGTAGATACTGCTTTGGATGCGACTAGCTCAGGGAGTCCTGTACATTGTTCGGTTTCGGTTGAGCCCGTGCAGCAGGGCAACTGGGTGACAGTGAGGCGGCATAGTCGCGGGTCAAAACACCACTCTTCCGTTCGATCAGAACATCAAACAGGTTCTCCCCACTCAGTGAAGCACCCACTGAGAAACCTGATGAAAGTGCTCTAGTTATTGGCGATTCTATTGTACGGAACGTGAAAATAGAGACACCAGCCACCATAGTCCATTGTTTACCGGGAGCCAGAGCGCCTGACATCTTGGCAAATTTAAAAGTGCTGACTAATGCTAAACGTAAATTCAGTAAGATTGTTATCCACGTTGGCGCTAATGATGTTTGACTTCGCCAGTCGGAGATCACCAAAAATAATGTTAAAGAGGTGTGTGAACTTGCAAGTACGATGTCAGACACTGTAATATGCTCTGGTCCGCTCCTGCTTACCGGGTGATGAGATTCATAGCAGACTGTCGTCACTTAATGGCTGGATGTCTAAGTGGTGCCCGCAAAATAACATAGGCTTTATAGACAATTGGAAGAATTTTTGGGGCAGACCTGACCTGTTGAAAAGAGATGGTGTTCATCCCTCCTGGGGTGGTGCCGCTCTTCTCTCTAGAAATATGGCACATAGTCTTAGAGTTTGTACTTGACTAACTGGAGCACAGGTCAGGAAGCAGACAGACTGGCTAAACCGATCGTCTGCTAGCCGCCTCACGTCACCAAAGTCAGTTAACTCTCAGCACATAGAAACTTTTTCACCTAGATATCACTCTATAGAGACTGTGTCTGTTCCCCGAACTAGAAAATACAGAAAACATCCAAACCAAAGTAATAGTAACAATTTAATTGATGTTCAACAAATAAAAAACAGATATAATACAGATAAACACATGATAAAGCTTGGCTTATTAAATATTAGATCCCTTTCTTCAAAAGCACTTTTTGTAAATGATATGTTCACTGACCATAAACTAGATGTGCTTTGTCTGACAGAAACCTGGCTAAAACAAGATGATTACATTACTTTAAATTAGTCTACACCACACGATTACTGTTACAAACATGAACCGCGTCCAAAAGGTAAAGGGGGAGGTGTTGCTACAATTTATAGAAATATTTTCAGTATCTCTCAGAGGTTGGGTTTCAAGTATAATTCGTTCAAGTAATGGTGCTTCATATAACGTTATCCAAAGAAACAAGTGTTAATGATAAATCCTGTGATGTTTGTACTGGCTACTGTATACAGGCCACCAGGGCACCATACAGACTTCATTAAAGAATTTTCTGATCTTCTATCGGAGTTAGTGCTGACTGCAGATAAAGTCCTAATCGTTGGTGATTTTAATATCCATGTTGATAATGAAAGTGATTCGTTGGGATCAGCATTTATAGACATTCTAAACTCTATTGGTGTTAAACAACACGTGTCAGGACCTACTCAGTATTAAATCTAGAGTATGATTTCGACAATGTCACATGGAATTGATGTCAGTGGCGTTGAAATTTTGCAGCAGAGCGATGATATCTCAGATCATTATCTAGTCTCCTGTATATTCCATATAGCTAAAGCTGTAAAGCCAACTTCTTGTTACAAATATGGTAGAACCATTACCTCTACCACAAAAGACTGCTTTATAAATAATCTTCCTGACTTATCTCAGTTCCTCAGCATATCCAATAGCTCAGAACAACTTGATGATGTAACAGGAACTATGGACTCTCTCTTTTCTAGCACTTTAGATGCAGTTGCTCCTTTACGCTTAAGGAAGATTAAGGATAAGAGTCCAACACCGTGGTATAATGAGCACACTCACGCCCTAAAGAGAGCAGCCCGGAAAGTGGAGCGCAGCTGGAGGAAAACTAAATTAGAGGTATTTCGTTTAGCTTGGCGGAAAGTACCCTATCCTACAGAAAAGCATTAAAACTGCTAGATCTGATTACTTTTCGTCTCTTCTAGAAGAAAACAAACATAACCCCGGTATTTATTCAATACAGTAACTAAATTAACAAAAATCAAGCATCAACAGGTGTTGGCATTTCCCAAGAGCATAGCAGTAATGACTTTATGAACTACTTCACTTCCAAGATCGATACTATCAGAGATAAAATTGTATCCCTGCAGCCGTCAGCTACAGTATCGCATCAGATAGCGCACTATAGACCCCTGAGGAACAATTCCACTCATTCTCTACTGTGGAGAGGAAGAATTGTATAAACTTGTTAAATCATCTAAACCAACAACATGTATGTTAGACCCGATTCCATCTAAACTACTAAAAGAGCTGCTTCCAGAAGTCATAGATCCTCTTTTGGCTATTATTAATTCATCATTGTCATTAGGATATGTCCCCAAAACCTTCAAATTGGCTGTTATTAAGCCTCTCATTAAAAACCACAACTTGACCCCAAAGATCTAGTTAATTACAGACCGATCTCAAATCTCCTTTTCTGTCAAAGATACTAGAAAGGTAGTATCCTCACAATTATATTCCTTCCTAGAGAAAATGATATCTGTGAGGAATTCCAGTCAGGATTTAGATCGTATCATAGTACTGAGACTGCTCTCATTAGAGTTACAAATGACCTGCTTCTATCATCTGATCGTGGTTGTATCTCTTTATTAGTTCTACTGGATCTTAGCGCTGCGTTCGACACTATCGACCACAACATTCTTTTGAATAGACTAGAAAACTTTGTTGGCATTAGTGGAAGCGCCTTAGCATGGTTCAAATCGTACTTATCTGACCGCCATCAGTTCGTAGCAGTGAATGAAGAGGTATCATATCGATCACAAGTGCAGTATGGAGTACCTCAAGGCTCAGTACTAGGGCCGTTACTTTTCACGCTCTATATGTTACCCTTGGGAGATATTATCAGGAGACATGGTGTTAGCTTTCACTGTTATGCTGATGATACTCAGCTCTATATTTCTTCGGCCCGGTGAAACACACCAAATTGAGAAACTAACGGAATGCATAGTCGATATAAAAACTGGATGACGAGTAATTTTTACTGCTAAATTCTGAAAAACAGAGGTGTTAATTATCGGACCTAAAACCCCACATGTAATAACCTAGAACATTATCTAACACTTGACGGCTGCTCTGTCAATTCTTCTTCATCAGTCAGGAACCTAGGTGTGCTGTTCGATAGCAATCTGTCATTTGAAAGCCATGTTTCTAGCATCTGTAAAACTGCATTTTTTCATCTCAAAAGCATATCTAAATTGCGACCAATGCTCTCAACGTCAAATGCAGAAATGTTAATTCATGCTTTATGACCTCAAGATTAGACTATTGTAATGCTTTATTAGGTGGTTGTTCTGCACGCTTGATCAACAAACTACAGTTAGTCCAAAATGCAGCAGCTAGAGTCCTTACTAGAACCAGGAAATATGACCATATTAGCCCGGTTCTGTCAACACTGCACTGGCTCCTATCAAGCATCGGATAGATTTTAAAATCTTGTTAATTACTTATAAAGCCCTGAATGGTTTAGCTCCTCAGTACTTGAGCGAGCTCTTATCGCATTATAGTCCTCCACGTCCGCTGCGTTCTCAAAACTCTGGCCGCTTGATAATACCTAGAATATCAAAATCGACTGCGGGCGGCAGATCCTATTCCTATTTAGCACCCAAACTCTGGAACAGTCTACCTAACACTGTTCGGGAGGCAGACACACTCTGTCAGTTTAAATCTAGATTAAAGACCCATCTCTTTAGCCTGGCTTACACATAACACATTAATACGCTTCTATTATTCAAATCCGTTAAAGGATTGTTAGGCTGCATTAATTAGATCAACCGGAACCGAACACTCCCCATAACACACGATGTACTCGTTACATCGTAAGTTGAATGGCATCTACGCTAATATTTGTCTGTTTCTTTCCTAGTCTGTTTCTCAGTCCGTATCCGATCAGATGGTGGATCAGCACCAAGAGATGATGTCTACAGCCCTGATCGTCAGCGGAGACCAGGACACCCAGATGACCCCAGAGATATATCCCCAGATATATCAACCAAAATAACAAAATAACTAAAACATAATAAAATACCTAACTACATAATACTACTATTGTTAGAAATTGCAACAAAATTAAAATAGAAATATAAACTTTTGAACTGCGGGTTTCGTCTGGTCAGAGGAGAACTGGCCCCGACTGAGCCTGGTTTCTCCCAAGGTTTTTCTCCATTCTGTCTCAGAAGGAGTTTTGGTTCCTTGCCGCTGTCGCCTCTGGCTTGCTCAGTTGGGGACACTTAATTTCTAGCGATTATCGCCGATTTGATTGCACAGATACTATTTAAACTAAACTGAGCTAGACAATGACATCTCTGAATTCAATAATGAAATGCCTTTAATTGAAATTTGAGTGTTTAATCTTATCATTATACATTACTGACACTCTATCCTCCAATTTGATACTGTTAAGTGCTTTGACACAATCTGTATTGTAAAAGCGCTATATAAATAAAGGTGACTTGACTTGACTTAAAAGGCACCGGTGGAGGTGCGTCAGGCAGCAATGCCCAGCAGGTTGACCATCAGCCTGTATTTCTATAAATGTCAACGGTGATATCTGGTCCCAAATGAGTTGCATCCTTTCTTACGAATTACTTATTTTATCCTATCATCATACATTCTTTGTTAAAATAAACGGACATAGCTATGAAGATTTTAAATATTGGAACTAGAGGAAATCCCACCCGGTGGAAGGATACCTCTCCGCAGCTGCGCGCCTCGGCGGGAATCACTCGACTTTCTCTCAGCAGTCATTCATGGATGTGGATCAAAAATGGATATTTTCTGAACAATATTGGTTTCTGGCATTTGTAACTTTATTTCGACCATCATTGTTAGCGTTATTATTAAGCTTAATTTGATTGTGTGTATTTTTAAACGTGGACTCGGACCATTAGGCCTACTGTTTATGATTTTTACGTTTGAGGTCTCGTTTTAGTTGAAGGTACTTTAGTGTAGTTGTGTTTGTTGCTTGACAGTAGTCAAGTTGTGCTCCTATTTCCACATGAGGGAATTTCCTCAGATGATGATTATAGCACCGATTTCTATTTAATCATAGGCATATGACGTGACGTCTGAATTATTCAGTGTAGGCTTCGTCTAGAAACTTAAAATGCTGTTATCAATGACAGAAAACTTCAGGCTACTCTGAGACCAGTTTGATTGGGAGACCTAAATTCGGTTAGAGTCAACTTCATGCAGTGTAGATGTGTGTCATTCAGACTTAGACTAGATGTAGACTTAAGATGTAGACTAGACTTAAGTCTGAATGACACACATCTAGTCTGTGTTCTATTTTTTTTATGCCATGGTCTGTCTGAATACTGGATTCTGATTGGCTGGCAGGTGTTGATTAAATTTGTTGAACTGCACAGGTAGTTCCAGATCAGTTTAATCACGTTCTATATTAATGCGCTTCCTACACAGAAAAAAATCCAGAGTGAAATTAACTCTCCTGGGAGTACATGTGAGACCACACTCAAGAGTGTGAAAGTGTTCAAATAAGAGTGTTAAATGAACACTGAAGCAGAGTTAAAGTTAATGAGATAATCAAGTGATTAATTGTAATGATGATTGGCCATTATTGAAGACACCTGATGTTAACGAGCAGAATCACCAAAGATGAAAATCACAATTTTTATGTCACCATTATAGTGCTCAGTGTTTGCATTAGTTGGGCTCTTGACTCTTGACTTTTTAACATTATATTTTATTTGGTTGCTGTAACTGAATTATAACAGAGAGAGAAGCAACGAGAAAAAGAAAAAAAACAAAAACAAAACATATGTATGTTACTTTTCCTAAATCTCTGAACTCGTTAAGAGCCAAATCTCTTGTGTTAGATTTACTTTGTTGCTTATAGCAGTCCTGTGATTATTCAGCATAGAATTTCCAGCATGTTCAATACAAGGGATTTCTTAAAAGGTGTTTGTTCAAAAATCTTTGAAAAGAGTCTTTTAAAAAATTAAAATTCATTCATGGCTCCCATGATGCATTGCGGCATGAATAAATTAAGAGCTGAATTGTCTTAGTAATTTCCTTTATTCTTACTATTTTATTTTTGTTTTTCATGTGACTTTTAGTAGCTTGTTTTCTAATGTTTAGAGTTGATCTGTTTTTTTCTGAGTACGCTGTTTGTCACCGTTGTTGAGGTTCATACGCTGATTCTTGATGAACCTCTTTCAAGAATTGATACTGTAGAATCACAGAGCTGTTATGATCAACAAGGTAAGTCTGACTTTTTTAGGTTTAGACTCTAAATGAGTTTAATGATTCAAATCAAATGATTATGTAAAAACATAACCAACATCACATGACCACTTTATTCTCGTTGCTTGTCTGTCTGTTACAACTCTGCTACAGTAACCAAATAAAATTTAACTTTAAAAATGTAAGGGTCAAGAGCCCAACTAAAGCAAACGCTGACCGCTATAATGGTGACATGAAAATTTAGATTTTCTTCTTTGGCGATTCTGCTTGTTAACATCAGGTGTGTTCAATAATGGTCAATCATCACTCAATTAATCACTTAAATATCTCATTAACTTTAACTACTTCAGTGTTAATTTAACACTCTTATTTGAACACTTTCACACTCTTGAGTGTGGTCTCACATGTACTCACAGGAGAGTTCATTTCACTCTGGATTTTTTGCTGTGTATAAAGATTGGTAACCATAGTAACATACAATTACAGTTGAATAGTAATACAGACGAAAATAACCATCATTTTTATCGTTAAGGTCAAATATTGCAGCGCAAATATTATTAACATCTTTAATATGTGAATGCTGGGAAATGACCAGGGCATAAACGGGATAATCAACGGCTAGCTGTGCATTAAACGATCTGAAGCGGTTCTTCGCCTCCACGTCGTGCATTCAAATCGTTTAATGCACAGCTAGCCGTTGATTATCCTTTACATATCTTTTTATGGTATTTTTGAATGTAATTCAAGCTTAGACTGTGGTTAGTGTCAGCGCAGTTGGTGTGTCTATTAATACTCGATTCTGATTGGCTGGTGTTCGTTCAAACAGTTAGTTAACACCTATAGTTCCAGTCAGTTTAATCACCTCTAAATTAATGCACTGCCTTCACTGAAGCAGGTGCACAGAAACGGAATGATTTGTGTGCTACTACTAACAGTACTAACATTTATTTGGATTTTTGTAGAATTTGTAATTATCATGTCCCACGCACTCACATGTTGTATTTGTTTTTCTCTGCAGATAAGTTACTTGAGCAGCTGATATCAGGAGCGAGCTAAAAAGGTGAAAATTGTATCATTTAAAAGATGTATATGATTATATTATATTCATTGTGGTGTTTCTGTGAAAAACTCTAAAAGGTCATGCGTCAAGGCTAGAAATGAGGCACATTTCCTGAAAAAATGTTTCACATCCCACCCATCTAGAAACCCAAACCCATGTACAAGAGTGTGTCCTTTCGGCGGAACTATTATTATCGCCATTATTATGTGTTGTTGCTGCCGCTGGGGCCATGTCCTGGAGATGCTGTGTTTCGTTGTGAAAGTGAAAGTACTTTGTTTGGGCTTCCAAAAGAGGACACAACTAGAAATCAGTGGTTAAGTTATATTTACAACACTGTTCTAGAGCAGTACAACGCAAATATTCGAGTGTGTGCAGTGCATTTTACGGAGGACTATTTCCTGAACCTGGGAGTAGCCTGCCAGCTATCAAAGACTGTTTCTGTAAAGTGGGGCAATTCCAACTTTTGACTCACAGGCTGCAAGTACGTTTCTGCTACTGATGATTCAAACGCAGTGTAGAGTAGTGCTTGTTGTTTGTCGTTTCTCCAATCACGAATGCAGACATGGTAATGTTTAAAAAAAAAGACAGTGCAAGTCATTATAATCAGTGATTATTTCCCCACTGGATGCAACAAATGCCTTGTTTATAATGGGTCTTATTGTTTTAGTCTCATCTAAATCACAATACGGTAAGGGGCGTAACATTTCCGTCTCACGCTTGAGGTATCCGGCCAATCACAACGCACTGGATAGCTGGCCAATTAGAGCACACCTCGCTTCTCAGAACGATGAGCTTTGTAAAAATCGACTCGTTTCAGAAAGGCGAGGCATAGAGGAGCAACAATAATGTACAGTATGTAGAAAATAATGTGTATTTTGAACCTTAAACCACATGAACACATTGCATTACACCAAATAAACAAAATAATGTTCTTTTTAGCAACATCATGTGACCCCTTTAACTGTTCCTTCCTAGTGGAATGACGTGCCCAACTCAATCCCAGCAGCTGAATCCTTAGCCATCTTGAAGAATCAGCTAAAAACACATCTCTTCCATCTTTATTTGATCCTCTAACTCTAGCAGTCTCTATTCTATTCTGTCTTCTTTTTATAAAAAAGAAAAACACACACACACACAAAGGAACTCTATCAACTGCATATTTATTCTCTAACTGCTAGTTTTTCTTTAAAAAAAATAAAAATAACACTAGCTTTCTTTTTTTCTATTCTACTTGTTCCTTTAAATAAATAAATAAAAAATAACACTAGGTTTCTTTTCTTTATATTCTACTTGTTTTCTTTAAAAAAAATAAATAAATCTTGCTATGTGTACTGCGTTAGACTAACCGAGACTTGTTATAGTGCTTGCATGTTGTTGCTCTTTTGTTGATTTTGATTGCTTCTTGTCCTCATTTATAAGTCTCTTTGGAAGCGTTTGCTAAATGACAATGTAAAGTTAAGGGGAACGTTAGAATAACATATTGGGAACCAAAAACTAGGATCGTTATATTAATGTTAAGGAAAGTTAGATTACTGTTAGAATAATGTTCTGGAAATGTTAAGAAAGCTTTCCTGGTTAACCAAAAACAAACCATAAAAACAACGTTCTGGGAACCAAAAATTGTTAGCTGGCTCTAGGTAGCCTAATACAGGAAGTGCTCTCTTATGGGAAGATATCAAAAGCCTACAATAACGCTTTGAATAATAAAGCCAAAGATGAAGAGTATTTGAATATGTTCCTTTTCTAGCAGTGTCAGAAATGAACTTTCCATTTATGGGGAAATATTTGCCATCTCGATTTTTTATTTTTCAGTGCTTGCTTGCACACGTCTCCTCTTCTACCAAAACCGTCTGTGTCTTTATTTGTGTCTCTCATCCCATGTGAAACTGCCTTTATGTCGAAATAACAATAATACCGGACTCAGTTTAAAGCGGCCCGCCGGGACTTTACTCGATGGAAACCCCGGGCCTTGTAAAGTCTAGCCTAACGCAAACCTTCATTACATGCGGTCGATGACGCATTTCAGATGTAGGTTGTAAATTAATTTTCATCCTTTGGACAACATAAAATCATTAATTCAAGATAAAAGCGGATTCAGACCTTTCAGACTTACCTCACGGAATAAAGAGCTCTGATAAGAATGCTTCGATACAAAGACGAGCGTCAAATTTCTGTCCTTCTGCTTCTGAAAGATTGATCTGTTTACTTTCATTTTCAGTGACTGTCGAGAGGCGGAGCACCTACACTAGATAAAGCGCATTTAGTTTGAGACAAGTCCAAACTGTGTTAGGGTTAAGGTCTACGTGTTTGATTAACTTTTTCCCTCCTGCTGTAAATATATGTTTTTGTATAGGTAAAATACTTAAACCTTGTGCTAGTTTTCAAATAAGCCTGAAGGACTAGCTGGATCAGGTGTGTTTACTTCTGCAGTGTAATGGAAATTTTTAATCTTGTTCCATTTTGCATGATTGCATTAATCTAATTTAATTACATATTACATAACATATATTCTTTTTAATATATAGCTGTTGAGTTCAAATAAGAAAAGCTAGGCCACAAGGGCAGGGGCACCTTAAGGGGGGTTAGGACGATTCTAAGGGCCCGACGATGGGGTGAGGCCCCCGAGTGGGAAACATGATTTCTACCGAGGGGAACGCTAGAGCCCTGCATTCCGTGGGCTTCGATCGGGCCAATTTTCACGTCGTAGTTCAGACGCCCCAGCTAACATAAGACCAGCGGACCACTGGCGGCCCACTGGTCGTAGAGTCGGCGGCCCACTGGCGGACGCCACCCGCGGTTCACCGGCTTTTTGCTCATCGTTATTCAAGTGGACCACCAGCAGCAGCCGCCGCTTTTCCGACAGCAGTCCGCTGACGAGCCGCTGGTTTATAATTACTGTTTGCTGGCGGTCCACGGTCGGTCCGTGGTTCATAATCAGTTCGATTACGCTAACCAAAATATCCTTGCACACAATAATGGATCAAAAACAATGTACAATGATAATTGCAAATTTATTTTTAGTGAACAGATTAAACATACAAGTGCATACAGTATATTTATCAGATGGTTTTATCCAATGTGACTTTCAAATAGAAGCATTCAATTCACATATTTGTACCCTACAAAAGTCAACCACAAAATTAACCATAGTTTAACTATGATTGTTGTAGTAAATTCACAGTAACTGCCATAACCATGGTCTTACTACAGCATAGTAGTAAACCTATAGTAACTACAAACTTCACCATGGTTTCAAAAACTATGGTTACCACAGTTTTACTCCAGCATTACTAAAATATTACTTTAGTAATCATGTCTGTAGTAATCAGGGTTTTAGTTTTCTCAAACTAAGGTTTTGATATCATGGTTCTACTAGTTTTACCATAGTAAAAACATGGTTGACTGTTGTAAGGCTACACTGCTTTTCACAATCAAAGCAGCTTTAGAAAATGTCAAGGTTTAAAAAAAAAAAAAAAATCCCATCAACAGCCTGAGGTGACTGTGACTCAATGGGGAGCATCTTCTGGCAACAAATTAATGTCTATAACTCTAAGATAATACAAGTTATGTGTTCAAAGTCATGTTCAGTTAAACAGACAACCATTAAAGGGTAGGTTCGGGGAATTTAAATCCACTTTATACTGCCACAAAGTCTGTAATATGTAAATAAACAATATTTGGATAACGCAAAATATTATTTGGCTGACAAATAAATGGGTGTATCTCATGGAACTCAGAGAAAGATTAAACATTGTTCGTTCACATATATCACCATCATAGTAACAATACAAAGTGGGTTGAAAATCACTCAATGTATGCTTTAAGGCAATGATTACAATACATAACATTTGTCAGGTTGCTATGTTCATCTATAGTTGCCATCATCTGGGTCATCATCTGAAGTCACCACAAGTGAGGCTGGATCCAAGCTGTAGTAACACTGGGATGGAAACCTGAGAGATAGAAACAGGAAAATAAAAGAAGAAGAATTAGCAGAGATGCTGTTCATATTATTTCAGGCAAAAGATGATCATACGCATTTATTACTAGAGTACAAGGTTATGAGTTGTTATGTGAACGCTAAAAGATGTATTTTTAATCTAGATTTAAACAGAGAGAGAGAGTTTGTCTGAGCCCCAAACATTATCAGAAGGCTATTTGAGAATTTAAGAGTAAAATACAAAAAATCTCTGCCTCCTTTACTGGACTTTGATATTCTGGGTACTATACTGGGTACTTTGTGACATTATTTAGCTTACTTTGCTATAATTTGGTTAAATTGCAATCTGATTTTATTGTATATCCCTTAGTAAGCATATAATTTGTCCTCAGTATTCAGGGAACAGACACAGTCTCACTCTAAAAAGTAGTTTTATAATTCATTCAAATAAAATGTTTTAATTGGTCAAACATTCAGAAGACTACAGCAAGTTATGTCAATTCAAATTTAACACTTTACTCCATGTGTTTCATATGTTACCTCAACTAAGATTTATTATTTGGACATCATAAGAAATTGCGGGGGAACTAAAACATATATTTTTATAGTTTAACAAAATTATTAAAAATGATTAACTGGTGTTTATCAATCACTAAAAACACACAATTTACAACACATAATAGCCATTATTTAATAACAATATCCATTTATAACATTTGTCATACAGACTAAACATACAGGCTTAAAGAAAATAAGTCACCTACATCTCAGATGGCCGAAGGGTCAGTAAATTAACAGCAAATTTTCATTTTTGGGTGAACTATCCCTTTAAAGCTCCAGCTGACAAACATTACATCTGTAATACAACTGCAAAATTCAGTTTAAACTTTCATGAACTAAGAAAAACCTAAACAAGCTAAACAAAATGTTAGCAAACAAACATTTACAAATATTACTACTGTTCACAATTACATCTTTAAAATGAGGCAGAAGTCACAAAAATAAAAAATAAACCAGGTGTTACAGTAGGGCTGGGCGGTATATCGAGTTTGTACGATATATCGATATATTCTTTATAAGCGATACGGTATGAAGCAATACCGTTAATATCGATATACAGTAAGTAGTTTGATACGATCTGAAAAAAAAATATCTAGGGAGGACACTGACTGAACTGCTGCGGAGAAAGTGCATAATACAATTTGTTCTACAGGTTTTTAGATTGCAAGCCTCTGGCCAGACGTAACCAGCATGGCACGGTTTAATTCCTGCACAGGTCAGATTGAGCAGAGGACTCGTCTGGTTCTCGTGGTCTTGTCCCGATGGCCAACGAGGTCTTCACTGGGGATCTGTCTCTGGAGCTCATCTAGCTGACATGGTCTCCGCTGATATTCAGGGCTGTAGAGGTCGTCTCTAGGTGCTGATCCACCATCTGATCTGGATACGGACTGGATCTGGGTGGCTATGGTGACCTCGGAATAAGAATGAAACAGACTAATATTAGCGTAGATGCCACTGAGAACAATAAAGCACATTTTAATTGTAGTAAACACTAAACAATAAACTCCTAGTCTTGAAGGTACACACAGTACGTAGTTGCAGTGAAGCGGTCTGGTGTTTGGTGCCTTGGAAGAACTGACTGGGTTGCATCTGAAATCTTGCAGTGATGACAAAGCACCAATGAAACCTTTGGCCACACCCTGATGGAGAAAGAAAAGTACATTTTAAGTTAAAAAAATTAAATTATATCCACTTAACAACTCATAAAACACTTTCTAAATGTCCACTCAAAAAAATTGGATATGTTGCATGATTTTCTTGTTAAATTTAATCTAAAAAAATAACATTTATTTAGTGCAACTCACCTGACACGTGAACTTGACAAGACGGCGGCGCTGTTTCTCCCGCGAAGTCACTCAGGCTCGTGCACGTGCATGATCTCAGTGTTGGCTGGATTTGTTTTTATTAGTTTAGTCGACATTTAGCATTCTGAATGTTGACTGGATTTGAAAATAACCATTCATTTCATATTTTTAAAATATACTTGTGCAGACTTAATATGTCTTCTCAACTAAGCACAAGCAATAAAAAGAGTTCAACTTAAATATTTGCTAACACTTTATTTTGACAGTCCACTTTAGACATTCTACTAACAGTAAGAAACTTTGCAACTACATGTCAACTAGCAGTCATTAGAGTATTAGTAGACTCTCTGCTTAATAACTTCTAACACTTTATTTTTATTTTAAGTGTAACCAAATATTTTTGCCCTTTCAACATTTTGTTAATTGGATTTTATGTACATATGCTGCAGTATTATTGAAGTGGGAGGAACATCATAACTAATTTACACAACTGTTAAAAAGTTTGGGGTCAGTAGGATTTTTACATCTTTGAAAGAAGTCTCTTGTACTCACAACTCGAACAGTTAAAACAATTACATTGTGAAATTATATTACAATTCACGAGAACAGTTTTTTTTTAATTATTTGAATGTTATAATTGTAATGTATCTCTGTGATCAAAGCTGAATTTAACATCATTTCTCCAGTCTTCAGTGTCACTTGATCCTTCAAAAATAAATCTGATTTGCTGCTCAAGAAACATTTCTGATTATTAACAATATATAAAAAAAGATGTGCTGATAAACATTTTAGTGTAAACTTTTTTTTTTTTTCAGGATTCATTGTTAAATAGACTCCAGACCTTTAAATGGTATTGTACAATACTGTTCTAAAGTTTACAGTCAGTGAGGTTTTTTAATAAATTCATTTTTATTCAGCAAGGATGCATTAAATTGATGAGAAGTGAGAGTAAATATTTTTGTTTCAAAAAAACAGTTAATTTTAAACTTTGTTCATTAAGGAATCCTGAATAATACACACAAAACACAAAACAAAATATGAATCAGGAATATTTCCTGAGCAGCAAATCAGCATATTAGAATGATTTCTGAATAATCATCATGTAAAACTGAAGAGTAATGATGCTGAAAATTCATCTTTGATCACAGAAATAAAATCTTAATATCACTTACTCATGTTTGGATGTCAAAACCTTCTTAAAATAACTTTAATAAAGAATTGTAAAAGATGCATGGTGATATGCATTTTTTCACTACATATTTGCATATATGAAGTGATTTAATGAGCTTTCTCATGCAGCTTACCTATGTCTCCCACATCTCTGTCAGCAGCTTCCTTCAGAAATGTAGATACCTTGGAGCTTCTCTTCTGTTGTAGAAGTGTTACTCCTGAAACCACAGAACAATTTTTATCAATAATTGTTTGCCATTAAATATCAAATCACGTTTTAACTAGATTCAGTTAATACATGCTCCTTTCAGTGACGTCACCGATTAACAGTAAAGTCACAGCACATATTTTAGGCTAAATAAATTCGTCTAATTCCAATAACCCATTGACAAAACCTTTACAAAGCTATTAAAATCTCCCAACTATACATAAATGTGTGATGAAAAGTCAAAACTTTGATAAATCAGAGCTCAATATACAGAGTTAGCATACATCGTCTGAAAACAGTTGAGATGCTAACGGACTTTTTCGAAGACACTAAACCGTCTTTATGAAGTAAATATTCAACAGAAGCGTATCAATTACAAGAAAGAAAAGTGTCAGGAACAGTTGTATGTAATATTTGTGTGATTTTAGGGACTAAACTCACCTGAAAACGGTGAAAACAGCAGCGAGAGACGCAGTGTTGCAGCTGTCAGTTGGAGAGTTGCCGCCCCGTTTCCATGGTAACTCCCTCCCTGCAGCGTTTGAATGAGACTCGGAGCGCGCGTCCATCAAAACACGTCACAGTCACGCACCATTTAAATAAACTTTATATAGAACATAAACAACAATAACAACAAAAAAAGTATTTAATTTAGAATTTTAATCGTTTTGTAGTTATATGACCCATTCATACATAGGTGTAAACTGCAACCCGCACGTGATAGTGGGACAAATTAGCACATTTATTTTTATTTTTATTTAATTTTTATTTTATTTTATTTTTGCTATTTTTTTTATTAGATTTTGTATTGTTGTTTTTACGATCATTCAAACTATTTATTTCATTTAAAAATGTGCTTGCAGTTTTTATACTAAACTATAACTCTCACTATTTTTATTCAGTGCTTCAGATTCCTTTTAACTGTAAAAATGTAATGCAATACATAAATGTAATATATACATAATTTATAAAACAAAGATGTCATGTAAGAGCTCAGTAGATACACAGAACCTCGGCTTGCCACTGGTGCACCGACGGAGGCCCAGCCGCGGCAAACAGCAGGTGGCGTGCCACCCAAAAAAACGCTGACAGCGTTTTTAGATTGGTCGGCTAGCCGATGGTGTGCCGACGGTGGTCCGACCGTATTAAGCCGCTGAATTTGTGCCACCCAAAAAACGCTGGTGGACCGCCAGGTCATTGTTTGCTGGGGCGGGCCGGGCCTCGGGCCTGTTTTAGGCTTCTCCTTATTTTTATATTTTAGACATCCATCAATTAGTGATGAATACAATTGCCGCGCTGGTGGAAACAACACGAGACCGTGCTGCGACTGTGAAGAGCGGCTCGACGGTGTTTAGAGTCCCGCAGCAGCAGAGAGCCGTCAGCGCAGCTGAAGAGTTCTGCTTCAAATACACACAATACGCTGAAGCTTGCAGCAAAGCCCCAGCAAAAGTAATTACCATGAATGTGTCCGGGGGAAATAGTAAGGAGATATTTGAATTATTTACTAATAAACTAGTGTTTTCTGTGTCAGTGTCGCAAAGATGAAGATGATGATCCTGACTCGCCATCTCCTCATTAGACGCGCCTTTAGAGAGAAGTGCATCTTCACGGATTATAATGAAAGAGTTTTTGTTTTCGATTTGATTGATTTCGTTAAGTAGTAATTTAAAGCTTTCTATAGATATATTTATCATGTCTGTGAGGCATGTATTGACTTTCGGTTCATTTTTGTGAAGCGCTCCTGTTCAAGACAAGACGGCGCATCATTGTTTTCTTTATTTTATCAAATGATTTTATTTATTTTATAAAAAGTTTATTTTATTATTGTGAGTGCACACCAGGGCTGGACTGGTAATCTGGCATACCGGGCATTTTCCCGGTGGGCCGACGCACAGAAGGGGCCAACAGAATTTTTTATTTCTTTTGCCAAGGACCATCACGAGCAGCCAGTGGCCCATTGGTTTGTCTCCTCTATTGACAGCGTAAACCACACAATCACAATGCGCTATAGACGGAGTCTCCGCCTATATAAAGAACGCTTCACCCTAACTTCTTCCTCGTCGGCTTTTGCCACGTTTTCACAGTAGCTTTATCAAGAACAGGCTTGCTCTGCGGTGAGTGATGCGGGTAAAGAGCCAGACAGGCGGAGGAGAGGAGAGCAGTTGAATCGGTAAAGTGCTTGATCGGGACTCGCAGCGGAGTCAGGCATCTATCCTGTGTGCACGCGCCATTAGTGCAGAATACACAAACACTTTTTAATAAAATGTAAATTCGTTCACTGCGATTCTTTGGCCAAGTCATGTCAAGTGTGCTCATAGAGGTTTCCATGGACCAATGCAAATAAATCTAGATTTAAATTCGAAAAGACACGGTATTGTCAGACCTGACGTTTTTTTTTTATTATCCAAAACAACTAGATGCAATGATACATATCTACACTAGCAGTCAAAAGTTATTGAACAGTAAGATTTTGAATGTTTTTTTTTTTAAGAATTATCTTCTGCTCACCAAGCCTGCATTTATGTTATCCAAAATACAGCAAAAGCAGTAATATTGTGAAATATTTTTACTATTTAAAATAACTGCTTGCTATTTGAATATATATTTAAAACGTAATTTATTCCTGTGATCAAAGATGAATTTTCAGCATCATTACTTCAGTCTTCAGTGTCACATGATTCTTCAGAAATCATTCTAATATTCTGATTTGCTGCTCAAGAAATATTTATTATTAATGGATTCTTTGATGAATAGAAAGATATAAAGATCAGCATTTATCTGAAATAAAGCTTTTGTAACATTATACAATACACCATTCAAAACATTGGAGTCAGTATAATTGTTGTTTTGTTTTTTGGGAAAGAAATTATGGAAATTAATACTTTTATTTAGCGAGGATGCTTTAAATTGATCAAAAATGATGATAAAGACAAAAGATTTCTATTTCAAATCAATGCTGTTCTTCTGAACTTTCTATTCATCAAAGGAAACCTGAAAAAACATTATACTCAGCTGTTTTCAACATAATAATAAATGTATTTTGAGCAGCAAATCAGAATATTAGAATGATTTCTGAAGAATCATGTGACACTGAAGACTGAAGTAATGATGCTGAAAATTCATCTTTGATCACAGGAATAAATTACGTTTTAAATATATACACGAATATATATATATACTGAAGCTCGTCAGCCCGCGGCCAGATAAGCCGTGTGAGGCTGCGGGATAGGGAGAGTTCGCTCAGGCTGAGGACTAATGTGCTTTCTCTTTCTTCCTCCCAGAACCCAGCGAGTGACCGACCCCGCTCTGACGAGAGCCGCACGACGCACACTTCGCACCGGGAGAGAACGCCCGAGAGCACTATTTCACGCCAGCCTGCCACCTCTCACTTTACACTGACACAGTTTGTGAATAAATCCACCCTCCGGGGTCTTTATTTGAGCACTCCTTGTCGCGTGATTCTTCCGCCCCGTCACAGTGGTGGAGAATGCGGGCATGATCGGAAGTTTCACCGACAAGTGATACACGCGGTTCAACCCCTCCTTTTTTTTCTTCTGTTTCTGTGCACTTCCAGGACGGCAGATACTCCTCCCCCTTAAGGATGGAAGAACTTCTCCGGCACCTCACCGAAGTCAGCCTGCGCCAGCAGCAGATTATGGAACATCTGGTCAGCCGTCAGGGCCAGACTGACCAGGAAATCGCCGCTCTCCGCACGGCCGCCTGCCAGCGCGTTCCGTTACCGGATCCGCGAGTTCAAGCCACCCAGCTCCTGCCAAAAATGACGGCGCATGATGACGTGGAGGCCTACTTACAAATGTTCGAGAACACGGCGACTATGGAGGGATGGGATCCAGCGGAATGGGCCCGCGCACTAGCCCCACTCTTAACTGGTGACGAGTGATGGGACTCCACAGCTGATCGTCCGGGACCAGAGGACGTTAGTTGGCTGATCACCCTACACCCACAAAGGGTTTAGTCCTAAACCTCGAAAGGTTTCAGGGAAGAGGCGACTGACGTCTGAGGGCTTTGGACCTTCACTGCTGGTTTCTCAATGGATCAGAAAAAACGTGCTACAAACAGTGAGACTGATTTTGAAATTCCAATTGTCTTAAAACTTAAAATAATTCATTTTTATTCAAAGTGGGTTTTAATTTGGTAAATTGAGGTTTGATATTCCCAGACTTTATGATGCAAGGCTGAGCCATCCATTGGTTTCACGAGTAAGTGAAACGGGTTTTTTCACGGGTAAGTGAAAAAGAGGTCTGCAAGTAAGCAGGTCCGTCTTGCAAGGAAGTAAGACAAGGGGGTGACAAGACTACGTGCGAGTAAGTGCGAAGCCATACGGTGGTGACGATCACATGTGAGGGAAAGAGGACGCGTTCCAGGTAAAGTCTTGTATTGCAAAAATGGGGTCTGGAAATGTCAAGTCTAAGATCGATCTAGATGATTTGGACAGTCCAATTTATAATGAAATGAAAAAGAAATATGGGAAAAGAATCATGGAAGTGATACCCGAGTGGGTTGAGAATCATGGTTTTCCAAAAAGGGATACGTTTAGCATAATGGCTCTGAACAGAGTAAAAGAGAGCTTGGAAAAATGTGAAAACAAATTAAAAGATAAGAAAAAGCTTACTGGGTTGAAGAAGCAGAACGCCGAGAAAAAAGGCAGGCTTCAAAGGAGCTGTCATTTGGAAACGAACAAAAAATTGCTAACTCTGCAGCAAGGGCTGACAAAAGATCAGATCATACTGCTCAAAATTCTTCTCTTTATCCCCTTAGAGAACTGCAGTGTGCCAAAGTGGACTTTGATTTAGACTCCTGGCCTCACCCCTATCGACAAATGCCACAGCAGCTTCAGATTCAATTACCACAGCCACCACCACCGCTGCCTCCATCCTACAGCGCAGCTGCAACCGCACCGGTGCTCGCATCAGAGCAATAAAATACTCCGTGAATGGAGTAAGCTCCAGATCTAAAGCTCATGAGAAAGTGACACTGTAACCGGACAGCCTGAACGAGGATGAACGGGAGGAAAGAGGAGAGCACGTCGGAGCTTTCCCCATGATTCAAGTGGCTGGACCGGATGGAACTGTAATGGTTTTCCAGCCATGGAATGACAGAGACTTCAAAGAGGCTATGACACACCTGCTTCACCACAAAGACTCTGGAGAAAAGTTTGCAAATGACTTGGACTTGTTCTGTCAATAATTTTGTCCCACCATGCAAGAACTGAAACTTTGCTTATGCTCAAACTGGGGGCCACAGACTGGCACAAAATAAGACCACATTTCCCCACGGGCAACACCCAAAGGAAGAACGTAGACTGGAATCACACCGACAATGAAGCATATCGTCAAGCGGTGGAAACACTGTGTCAACGGATCAAGACTGATTTTCCAGTCAGAGTGAACACCACCAAAATCAACTTCTGCATTACTGGAACGAAATGAGAGAGGAGACATTCCACAGATATGGGAATCTCATCCGCGAAGCAGCTTCATGAGTGGACTGAAACCTGAGATAGCTTAAGGAAAGGATTAGACAGCATGCTCTCCACGCAGAAAGACTGCTGGAAGAAAGAGGGGGAAAGAAAAAGGTGAAAGAGCTTCAACTGACAACTCTGACGATGCACAAAGGCCCACCGAGACGAGGAACAGAGGCCGAGGAGAGGGGATGTGGGAGAGGCAGAGGACAAGGACTGTCTCAGATCGATCCAGATGTTTGTTATTACTGCTGAGAGAGAGAACACTGGAAGTCGGAGTGCCCAGCTTTGATGGGTTGAGTGGAGGCTGGACCGGCAAAGGCAAAGACGGACTGACAACAGAGAATTTCACAGCAGAAATCAGAGAAGGAGGGGGGAGTCAGGAGCAAAGTCCACCGAGGCCACGCAGCAGAATCAGATAAGAACAAAACGCACACACACTTCTAACCCAGCTAACTGCAATGAAGTAAATATGCTTGCTCTGATACATGATCACATTGCAAGACTAGAAAATGACAAATCTTCTCTTGACAAGAAAATAGGCACATATAGTAATTTGAATGATTTAGCATATAAACAAATGCCACAAATTAGATTATGGGTAGGAGGAGTTGAAATTACCTTTCTGGCTGATAGCGGGGCTAGCAATTCTGTAATCAGAATGGATGAAATAGATCCAATGCCAAAATTAAGTGCAACTTCTGTTCAACTTCTGCATCTGGTCATACTGTCAGAGAATTTCACTTTACCATTGAGATGTGAGGATGAGAATGGCATGAGCTTTAAACATTGTTTCCTACTGTCAGAAAACTGCCCTCAAAATTTGTTAGGAAGAGATTTAATGTGCAAACTGGGTTTTTCTCTGTTAGCTAGCCCAGATGGAATTCAAGTGGTCCAATGCCAAATTCAAACTTTAGCCACAATCCAACAATCACAGTTGTACATTTAGCAGTGGAAACTGAAAGATGATGAATTGTGTGGAAAAAAAACTTGTCAATGCTGCAAAAGACAGAGTTTCACCTAATTCTAGCACATGTATCATTTGGAAGAGATGAAATGGTTTCAATGTATAGACACGATAGACTTGAAATGGTTAATCTGGATAGAAAACAAATGTGCTGTTACTGTTGAGCTGAGAAATCAGCAGCAAAAGTTTTTTGATTCTCTTCCACGTCTCATTGTCCAAAAAGAACAATTGGTTTGACATTGGTTTATTTGTAAAGATGTGAATTGGGTGGGGACAGCAGAGGAAAATGTTGAATACAATCCAATGCTGTCTGCATACCGAAGGTGTTTGCATGAGTCTGCTGTTAAAGCTGTACCCACAGTCTGTGTGATTGATTGCGCAGTAGCAGATCACTGTTTTCTCACAGAGAATGAAGCTGTTGCTATTCCTGCCCTCAAAGAAGTCCCTAAAACACTTTGGGCTTCACCTCAATTTGATGTGGGGCTGATTAAAAATTGTGAACCAGTTAAAATCACTCCAAAATCTGATTACAGACCATGTAAGCCTCCTCAAGGAGGCTATTGAAGGTATAACACCAGTTTTTGAATCATTAAGAGCAGCTGGGATAATTGTGACCTGGAGAATTCTCCTGTGCGTACACCTATCTTCTCTGTCAAAAAGATAAGGGACGCAGGCCAACCAACAGAGTGGCACTTTGTGCAAGATCTGCAGGCCGTGAATGAAGCAGTTCAAGCACGAGCTCCAAATGTTCCAAATCCATATACAATTTTGTCAGAAGTGCCAAGCGATGCTGAGTGGTTTTCAGTTATTGATCTATCTAATCCTTTCTTCTCTGTGCCAGTTCACAAAGACAGCTAATATTGGTTTGCTTTTACTTTCACAAGGCTCTGCCAGGGCTATTCAGAATCGCCAACAATATTTAATGAAGCACTGAGAAGGAGCTTAGAACCATTGCAGCTGACACCAGGTACAGCATTGCTTCGGTATGTGGATGATGTTTTGATCGCAGCAAAAGATAAAAATCTGGCAAGTAACTGGAACAGGAACAGGCCAAAAACATTCCAGAATCTTCAAACTGATGCAGGTATAGTCTGAAAGATAAAAAAATGGGGGATGGGTTTTGTAAATACGGTTTTAAAAAAGCAACATGTAATGCTACACTAGCAAAAATAATGATCATGAAAAATCTAGATTAAGATTGGGTTAGTTCACCCAAAAATGAAAAGTCTGTCATTTATTGCTCATCCTCGTGTCATTCCACATCCGTAAGATCTTCATTCATTTTCTGAACACAAATTAAGATATTTTTGATGAAGTCTGAGAGGTTTCTGTCTCTCTATATAGATCCAACGCAACTGCCACTCCAAGGTCCAGAAAGGTAGGAAAAAGACATCATTAAAGTACTCCATGTGACTCCAGTGGCATAAACTCAATTTTATGAAGCCACGTGAGAGCTTTGTGCAAAAAAACATAGTTTACCACTTTATTAACAAAAATATTGATCTGCAACACACGTTCACAAGAGCTTCACGACGCATGTGTGTTGTGTTCAGACATGCATGTCACCTCAATGCACATGTACGAGTTTTCACGAAAGCATCACGACGCATGTGTTTTGTGTTCACGAGCTGGCATTGTTGCGGAACACGCTTTGGATATTTATTTTTTTTATGCAAAAAAAGCAGTCACGTGGCTTCATAAAATTGAGTTTAAGCCACTGCAATCACATGGAGTACTTTAATGATGTCTTTTTCCTACCTTTCTGGACCTTGGAGTGGTAGTTGCATTGGATCTCTATGGAGAGACCTCTCAGACTTCATCAAAAAGATCTTAATTTGTGTTTAGAAGATGAACAAAGGTCTTACGGGTGTGTATCAACACAAGGATGAGTAATAAATGACAGAAATTTCATTTTTGCGTGAACTAACCCTTTTAAGGAGAGAGTAAATGGGGACATTTTGAGCTCGAAGAAAAGGCAGCAGGCTTTTTTATATCCAGCAGCATAGTACAATGATGCCGGTCACAAAAAAGGGTTTTACTGCCCATAACTGTGGGTTATTGTTATTTCTAAACCCTATTTTAAATTTAAAGGGTTAGTTCACCCCAAAATGAAAATTCTGCCATTAATTACTCACCCTCATGTTGTTCCAAGCCCACAAGACCTTCTTTATCCTTAGAACACAAAAGAAGAACTTTTTTGATGACAGAATGCTGTCAGATTTCTTTCTATAGACTGCCTTTGCAACTACAACTTTGACGCTTCAAAAACTTCATTAAGAGATCGGAAATGAATCCATATGAAGAGTGGTTTAGTCCAGATTTTCAGAGGAGAATTGATCGCTTCTTATGAAAACATTTAATTTAGGCTTTTACTGGCATGTAAACATTGATCAGCGAATATAAGCAGAAGAACCTCTTCCGGAATCTCAAACGTGCTGCATAACCAATGAGGTTCATTCTTGTGTGTTACGCAGCACGCTTTTATCTTCCAGAAGAGGTTTGTTCTTGTGTGTTATTCAGGTTCGGTTGAGCTTCTGTTTATGTTCGCTGTTCAATGTTTACATGCGAGTAAAAGCCTAAATTAAATGTTTTCATCATTACAAGCGATCGATTCTCTTCAGAAAATTTGGACTAAACTGCTTAAATTCATATGGATTAATTTTCTGGTCACATTATGAAGTTTTTGAAAAGCGTCAATGTGGTAGTTGCAAAGGAAGGAAATCTGACAACCTTCTGTCATCAAAAAGATCTCCATTTTTCTTCCGAAGATGAACAAAAGTCTTACGGGTTTGGAACGACCTGAGGGTGAGTAATTAATGACAATTTTCATTTTACAGAAATAAGTGTGTATGTGCAAATTTACTTACCTAGATGAAATCCCATTCGAAATCCACAAGATTTTTCAGGAGAGAGGCAACCTTTGGATTAACTGTTGCAGACTTTTTATTCACCACCTTGCCTCTGCCGGTCTTTGAGCCTCTTTCTGGGTTTATTCCAACAAAGCGTCTAAAGACAGTTATATAACAAATTACCATAGTATGCAAAAATCATGTGTCAAAATTCTCATGAAGATGATTGTGTGTCACACCTTTGAAGAAACTCCAATGTGCAAGAAGCCTCCTCTTGATACTGCAGGTTGAATACGTAGTACACAGCAAACAGCGTAGCAAGTGCAGTGACAAATGGTGACTGGACACAATCACAAATGACATGGCCCTCTAGGCTTATCATCCATCTTACAGCATTTGTCTCCTCTGCCATACCTAGAATAAAAACAGCAAAAAAAACAAAATATATAACAATAACGAAAATATTGGCACAACTCATTTCAAGATTTACCTTTGAGAAGACTACATTGTAAAGGGATAGTTCACCCAAAAATTAAATTCTGTCATAGTTTACTGCTGAACACAAAGGAATATATCTGGAAGAATGTTTGTAACCCAACAGTTGTGGGTCAGCATTGACTTCCATAGTAGAAAAAAAAAAATACAACAGTGCAGAGAATTCAGCAGTGCAAAGAAATGTATACAGGTTTGAAACAACATTAGGGTGAGTAAATGACAGCATTTTCATTTTTGGGTGAATTATTCCTTAACAACTGTATACAATAGAAATGTTTTTATTGCATCTTCCCCATATGTCAATGTTTCTTCTTAAAAAATTAGTTCACTTTCAAATGAAAATTAGCACAAGTTTTACTCACCCTCAAGCCATCCTAGGTATATATGACTTTCTTCTTTCTGATCAACACAATCAGAAATACTTTAATAAATATCATGATGCATCCGAGCTTTATAATGGCAGAGTTCATGAGTATGAGCTGAAGAAAGTGCTTCCATACACACCCATCCATCGTAAACGTAGTCCACACGGCTCCGGGGGTTAATAAAGACCTGAAGCGAAGCGATGCATTTGTGTAAAAAAAAAAAATCCATATTTAACAAGTTATGAAGTAAAATATTTAGCTTCCGCCAGACCACCATCTGTATTCAAGTTACGAAGAAAGTGTAAACTAGTGTCACGTCAGTTAAATTATTTCCATAAGTTGAATAGGGAAGGCGTAGGACGTAGCGCAAGCGTTTTGAACTGGTGGAAGGAAGGTGGTCTGGCGGAAGCTAGATAACTTGTTAAATATGGATTTATTTTTACACAAACGTATCACTTCGCTTTATAAGGCCTTTATTAACCCCACGGTGCCATGTGGAATACACGTTTATGATGGATGGATGTGGATGGAAGCACTTTCTTCAGCTTCATGACCCCTGTTCACTGCCATTATAAAGCTTGGATGCATCAGGATATTTATTAAAATATCTCCCATTGTGTTTATCAGAAAGACAAAAATCAGATACACCTAGGGTGGCTTGAGAGGTGAGTAAAGCTTGGGCTAATTTTCATTTTAAAGTGAACTAATTCTTTAACATCATAATAAGACACTAACCCAGCAAAATGAGACGAGGACTTGCAGGTAGATTAAGTTTCTTCTCAATATCAGCATCAGATGCAGCAACCTGTGGAGGACACACAATACACAAAACAGAATGTATCATATAATTTAGCAAAGTAGAAAGCAGAAAACTAAATACTCACATCTGCATGCAACACCAGTCCATCTTCATGTTCCTGAAAATGGGACATTAGAAGCTTGACATGCAGGAGAGCCATCTCTGTGTTTCCAGACTGGGACAGGACATCCTTCACCTTTTCATTCTTTGATTTGTTCTTGAAGTACTCAATGATAGCCTTACCACATTCAATCGTGGACATCTCAAAAGCATTCAGAACATCAACGTCAGTGAGCAACTTGAAGTGGGCACAGATAGACTTCTGGTGGAAGAGGTATGGCCACTGGCTCCTAATGTCTTCAACTGAAGGTGCTGACATGGAATTTAATTGCTGACGTAAAAGACTGAATGTAGCTCTCTAAATGTCCTGTAGTCTTTTACATTTGGACTCTATTGTCTCTGCTGTCTCTTCGGGTGGAAGCTGCGGTTCAAATCTCACACAGCCATAGGTGTCCGTTGGTCCTCTTTTGCATCCTGAGTTTGGCTTTGCTCTATGACAGACAAAGCTGCTCTCATGGTTCAAATTTTCAACTCGAGTCTTCACTTGAATTAGGAGTGATGTATATCCCCCTCCTATGAATGAGCCATTTGGAAATTTGTCTCCAAAAGTGTTAGGGTACTCCCTTACAATCTTTTGACAGATTGTAAGACACTGGGCACGTGCTGGGCTAAGTTCAAACTTGCGCATCTCGTCAACCAAAACTCTAACCATTTGGCGCCTTTCTGCAGGTTTCGCTCTTTTTCCTGTAGAAATTGCTGTTCAGATTTCAGGAGGCATGTTGTCCCAAGGGACTTGAAAAGTTTCAGCCCACGTCTTGGAAATGCTGTCCATTTGTGTAGAGGTCTGGCTTGGCCTGGAAGTCTCTGAGTGAGATGCAAGTTGACGGAGAAGTTGAAGAAGACGCTGATGGAGCTGGTAGTACTTGTAAATTCAGCGTGACCATCTCTGTTTCTGAAAGGATTTAAAATATCACAGCATAGAGAAAAATAGCAAAGAGTAGTAAAGAGATTAAACGAATGATATATATATATATATATATATATATATATATATATATATATATATAGGTTATATTTTTGCTTCAAAATATGCTGAAAGTACAACAAGAAATGTATACATGACAAATTCCATTAAAAGAATTCAAGGCCTCAAGTATGGACAATAATTTAGTTGATGTGTTTTGTTGGAAAAAATGTTATACACTAAAACAGATACTTATTTAGATTAGATTAAGATTAAAATGTCATCATACCTGATTTAAACATTTGAAGGAGCTTTCTGATTTGAATTACAGGTAAAATATCCTTAAGGTCTTCTTTGCATTGGAGTCCTGAGCTTTGAAGACTGGAAGCGATCTGTTGCAGAATGTCAGAAGACAGGCTGGGCAATGCCTGAAGAATTATCGTTCAACCTCCTCAAACCAGCTAGACATTGGTCTATATAGAAAAGAGAAAAGAGTGGTGCAGAATTAGTACAGGCATGCCACACACAGTGTACTCAAGGAATGGGTAGTAATCCAATATATTCCTTAGATCTACACAGCATGTTCTTTCTGCTGGTGTAATTCTGTAAACACCCATATTTGGAAGGCGAACAGCCTTATATTCCTGAGTAACAAAATGTAAAGACACATGCTGATGAATGAGAAGTAGCTTAATCTTTCCAACTACAAGCCCTTCATCAGAGTCACTGATCGATACAAACATGTTCTTTTTGTATTTTGTGCCTCTCACGGTAACATCACTGGCTACCTCAGTGTTCATAGGCTCAAAGTTCATATTTGAAACTGAGCATCTGATGTCTTCGCTGTAATCACCAGGGTAAAACTCTGTACTTTTCTCTACTTCAATGTCTTGTGGGAAGTAGCATACATATATGCCTGAAGAAGCTGATGCTTCTCAGCGAGTGTTCGACATAGATTCTTAAAGTTATGCGATTTGCGAGCACACTGTTTGAAATAAGAGTGTTTGCTTTCAAATCGCATTGTCCACAAACGAATTAGAGGGCCAAAGTGAAAAATCAGGTCAGGGTAATGACTGATGTAATGGTGTTTTGGTTTGAGAGGATGATTGGGAAAAGACTGCCATCAGTATACAAATACTCATCAATTAGAACCTGCAAGTAAGCTATCTGACCAGCAGACACAGCAGGTGCACATACAAGTTCTAATATTTCTCCAGCTGCCATGTCTCATTTTCAGATAGATTTACAATCTTGTCTCCAATCAATCCTGGCAACATCCTAAGAAAATACCAGTTTTGAACTGCATGGCCAGAAAGTTCGTAACTCCCTGGAACAACATCACTGGGTTTGTTGTTTGCATCATTAGCCAAATACGTTCAATGATTTATTCGTCGATTTAACTCCTGGTAAGTGAACAGCTTCTCCACTGTGACAAGACGATTAATGTACAATGCTAAATCGTATGATGCAACACCTTCAAAAATATCATGTCCCAGACAGGGGGGTAGGCCAGGCTGACATACATGAAAGTAACAGAGTCCATTAAACACGGAGTCAAATTTGACACCTCCAGTGGCACTGGATGTAGCATCACTTGTCTGACATTGAACAAGATTCTTATACGACTGTACAGTGCGTTTACTTACTTTGAACAAGGGATCTTTTTTAAACGTTTCCCTATCTATATTGCAGTATCTGCAAAAATACACACTTTTTGTGAAATTTTCCACAAATCCACCAATGCCATGGGAGCCCAGATTATCCCCACAAATTGCAGATAGCGCCCTGTACACTGTTCCATCAGGCAAAGTAATGCCACTTACCTCAATGTCTTTAAGGTCTTTGATGAGAGGGCTAAACACTTTATCCTAGCCAAAATACTTGAAGTCCTGCTCCCTGCAAAGCAAAACAAGCTGCATCTTGTCAATGCGTGATCTATGATGTGGAGGAATACAGTGAGGAAAATAAGTATTTGAACACCCTGCTATTTTGCAAGTTCTCCCACTTAGAAATCATGGAGGGGTCTGAAATTGTCATCGAGGTGCATGTCCACTGTGAGAGACATAATCTAAAAAAAAATCCAGAAATCACAATGTATGATTTTTAACTATTTATTTGTATGATACAGCTGCAAATAAGTATTTGAACACCTGTCTATCAGCTAGAATTCTGACCCTCAAAGACCTGTTAGTCTGCCTTTAAAATGTCCACCTCCACTCCATTTATTATCCTAAATTAGATGCACCTGTTTGAGGTCGTTAGCTGCATAAAGACACCTGTCCACCCCATACAATCAGTAAGAATCCAACTACTAACATGGCTAAGACCAAAGAGCTGTCCAAAGACACTAGAGACAAAATTGTACACCTCCACAAGGCTGGAAAGGGCTACGGGAAATTGCCAAGCAGCTTGGTGAAAAAAGGTCCACTGTTGGAGCAATCATTAGAAAATGGAAGAAGCTAAACATGACTGTTAATCTCCCTCGGACTGGTGCTCCATGCAAGATCTCACCTCGTGGGGTCTCAATGATCCTAAGAAAGGTGAGAAATCAGCCCAGAACTACACGGGAGGAGCTGGTCAATGACCTGAAAAGAGCTGGGACCACCGCTTCCAAGGTTACTGTTGGTAATACACTAAGACGTCATGGTTTGAAATCATGCATGGCACGGAAGGTTCCCCTGCTTAAACCAGCACATGTCCAGGCCCGACTTAAGTTTGCTAATGACCATTTGGATGATCCAGAGGAGTCATGGGAGAAAGTCATGTGGTCAGATGAGACCAAAATAGAACTTTTGGTCATAATTCCACTAAACGTGTTTGGAGGAAGAAGAATGATGAGTACCATCCCAAGAACACCATCCCTACTGTGAAGCATGGGGTGGTAGCATCATGCTTTGGGGTGTTTTTCTGCACATGGGACAGGGCGACTGCACTGTATTAAGGAGAGGATGACCGGGGCCATGTATTGCGAGATTTTGGGGAACAACCTCCTTCCCTCAGTTAGAGCATTGAAGATGGGTCGAGGCTGGGTCTTCCAACATGACAATGACCAAGCACACAGCCAGGATAACCAAGGAGTGGCTCTGTAAGAAGCATATCAAGGTTCTGGCGTGGCCTAGCCAGTCTCCAGACCTAAACCCAATAGAGAATCTTTGGAGGAGCTCAAACTCCGTGTTTCTCAGCGACAGGCCAGAAACCTGACTGATCTAGAGAAGATCTGTGTGGAGGAGTGGGCCAAAATCCCTCCTGCAGTGTGTGCAAACCTGGTGAAAACTACAGGAAACGCTTTGACCTCTGTAATTGCAAACAAAGGCTACTGTACCAAATATTAACATTGATTTTCTCAGGTGTTCAAATACTTATTTGCAGCTGTATCATACAAATAAATAGTTAAAAATCATACATTGTGATTTCTGGATTTTTTTTTAGATTATGTCTCTCACAGTGGACATGCACCTACGATGACAATTTCAGACCCCTCCATGATTTCTAAGTGGGAGAACTTGCAAAATAGCAGGGTGTTCAAATACTTATTTTCCTCACTGTATCTGCAAGAGTTGCATATACACAGAGTAATTTATGTTTTTTCCTGCCAGATCCCAGTGGGTTGGCTACTTCCAAAGCATCCTGATAAAGGATTAAACTAAAGGATGAGGCGTCTGTATTGAGCAGCTCATTACCTTTTAAGTTGCTTCCATCCCATACATCGTGGAGAACATAGTGAGGACGGACACCAGAAAACACTTGTTTGCGATGTTATGTTACTGTGTCAATCTGTAACAGAACCAATTGTTTCTTTAATCGAAACATATTGAGCAAAACACTCTTTGCCTGCCTCATTTGTCCCAAGACAAAGTGGAACTGGTGCTACATAGTTGAAGGTATTCTTAAAAAAATTTCTTTCTTTTTTGATCAGTTTTAAGTTTTTGTGAATTACAAGTCTGAAAGAGATTTTCTCTCAATTTAAAAAGTAGGTGCGAGTGACTCATTTCATGAATTTCCTGAAGGTGATCAACAATTATTTGAACAGTGAAGGATGGAATCAGACATTTTGATTGCAATTTGAGATAAAATGGAGCAAGATGTCTCAAAAACTGATCTTCATCCACACTTTCACCAAAGGTGTCTTGTTCCACACCATCAGTATCGGTATCACTGCAAAGAAAGTCCTGTGACATTACATGATGCTGTTCAGAGCACTCATGCATGCCATGAGGAAGAGCAACTGAATCAATCAGGTTTACCTCTGAACAATCAGAGTGTTTTCTAGATACATGTGCTGTAAAAGTGGACACAACTGAAAAAGACTTGTCACATTGCTGAAATGGACATAAAACGCTTCTTCCCTCTCTAATGTGAGTTTTAAGATGCTGATAAAATCTACTCAGAGTTTCACACCTGACTTGACACGAGTCAACATGACATGTTAATTCAAATGAGGTAAATGGCATAGATTTGAGCTTAGATTTCCCCTCTTTATGTCGATAACAGTGAGTTTTGAAAGCTGAAAACTTTTTGAAACTCTTATTACAAGCAGGCAATGCACAATTAAACCTGACATTCGCGACATGAATGTGAATGCACGTGTGTCTCACAAATGCAGGCAAAGTACTGCATGTGTGTGCACAAAGTTTGCAAGTAAACATTTTATACTATGAAAGAGCACAGTCCACCTATCGAACACAGGCGTGTTATAACTTTGAGGAAGTTAAAATTTAAGTGAATTTCATCCGTTATCGACGACTCAATGTACATAGTCAGAGCAAATTTATCGAGTGCAAAAGTATGCTGTTAAAACGATTGTGCTTATACTGTACAAAGCCAACATAATAATACAATTTAGATTAACGTTACCCCGAGTTGCTTTAGACGAGACTTGACATTTAATCAGTGCAGATAACATTCAGTGAGACGGACATTCACTCATGCTAAAGAACCTCGCTTCCCCCCACCACATAAAAAAAATAAAAACATACTGCCAAAAGGCGCCAAATTCAAAAACCTCAAAAAACTCATTTTACATAGACATTAGGGTGACTTTTGCATAATAAAAGAACAAAAATATATGCAACACACATGAACACACACTTAACTTTGGGGAACAATAAATTTAGCTGTCTTAATTAAAAGTACATTAATAAGCTTAAAACTGAACACACATATTTTAGATTCACCCGTGGTCTACTACCTGTAAATGAGATTTAAGATGAAAATTGTGCAGATAACTTCCACTGAGAAAGAGGTGTGATATGCAATTTGCTTGTGCTAAAGAACCTAGCTGTTCCACCATCCCCCACCACGTAAAGAAAACATACTGCCAAAAGGCGGCAAATTCAAAAACCTATTAATAAAAATCCAACGAATGCAGTTATTTTACATTTCCCTCTATATTAGGGTAACTTTTGCATAATAAAAGAACAAAAATATGCAACCAGCTGCAAACACACACACACTTAACTTTGAGGAACAATAAATTTAGCTACATCCACTGTTTTAAAGCGCAAAAATAAATTGTGAGCACACTTATTTTAGATTCACCAGTGGTCTGCTACCTGTAAATGGGCTTCAACTTCACACTTGATGAAAACTGCAGATTCCACTGAAAAGTCGTGTGCCACTCACTCACTCTTGCCGTCCCTCCCCTCCCCCACAGATCACGTGCTAATTTATGGTAAGAAGCTGTAATTTTAGAAAACGGTTCAGTACTGTAAATTTCTGCTGTAAATTTACAGCATTTTTTTACAGTGTAGTACTCAGCATACCCGGTTAAAAAGGTCACCGCTCGCCACTGGTTTATTCATATTAAATATTGTTATGCATCATAAGAGAAATGGCTGTAATTAGAGGCTATTCTAATAGAAGTTATGACTGATTGGCATGTTTTTTTTAAATGTGTTATACTAAATGTGTTTATACTTGTTCATTTTTCGTGAAGGAAAAATTGCAACAATGGAATCTTTGCCTGTAAACTGAAACATTTCATAGTAAGTAAACTATTTCAATTAATGATACATATAGGTTTTCAATTTCAATTATGACGTCCAACAATTATGAAAAAAGATAAACGAGGTGAAATGATTAGTGTGTTGCTGCTGCATTCCGTCCAACAATGCTTCCTTTCATTTACATACTTTTTTTCCTCCTTACAAGTCCAAACTTAACCAAATCAGTCAAATATGTAAAGGGTGGTAAAATTTACTCACATTAGTTAACTTGGTACTAGTTTTTGATTAAGTATTGGTAATTGTGAAACTTCCCTGATATTTAAAATTAATAATTTCATGAAAGACTTTATTCATAAGGAATACCAATAATCATGCTAAATAATCGTGAATTCAGTATTGACTAAAATAATTGTGTTTATATTTTTGCCATAATTGAGCAGCTCTAACTTATTTCCTAGTTTATCTGTAAAATGTTTCTTCTTCTGCTTCATCTTATCACAGAGGAAGGAGTGGATGAAGAAAGCATTATGCTACTGGATGACACCAGCATTTCTGCACTAATTCCAATAACTGGTCTCAGGGTTAAATTCAAGAAATTTAATTCAGAGTTTTTGGGAGTAAGTTTATACTAAACCACGATGATTTTATTTTTGATCAATTTTTTCATCGTGTTTCAAATGCAACCGATCAATTCCGGGGGACACAAAATAACTTTTTGCACATCTAAATTTGGTTGATGGCATTAATAGTGCTAGCACTTACTTCAGATGTTGTGAGAATGTTTGCAACAAAACATTCAATTATGTGTGGTCATACAAGGGGCATATATTAAAAGAACATATTTGTGATACTTTACTTTCCAAAACAGATAATTCGCACAACCAACATATTCCAGAACAGTCACCATCAGAAAACACGAATACATCAACAACATTTGGCTGATGAGGAAACTGACGACTGGGATGATTTAGCAGAGGAAGATATCACATACCGAGTGGCATGCTTTCTTGCAAAGCTTAAAGCACAATCAAATCAAACCTATTCTGCAATTAATTACATGGTGAAGCACACATCTACTTTGATCACTGATATTGTACGAAACTTGCAGACGAAGACAATGGCTCTGTAGGATCGACTTGGCCACTCAGATCAGCCTGATGTTAGTACCCTTACATGGATTAACGGAAAAAAAAAAAAAAAAATCTTCTGACTGAAATTTTTTCCTCGGCCAAACCCCATTCCACAGCCATACCTGTCACACACCCAGTGTAAGAGCCGTGTTTTTCATCTTGTAATTAGGATAAATTGCCTTCTTAATACGAGGTGACATTTCACTCAAAGTGATTTACAGGGGCATTTTCTTTTTACCTTTGTAAATGGGTCAGTGACAAAAGGGGTTGGCAAGATGAGAAATTCAAGAACCTTTTAAAAACTTGTTTTAAAAGAATTCATCAGGTATTTTAAAATGCACACAGCGTATTTATGTTGATTTTATGTAGTTAAAAATGACATATGTACCATTTTTTACAAAAGTTAAGACTGAATGTAAATGAAAATGTCAAATGGTGTAACCGCCAAAGAATGAGAAATATTAAATATTTTATCCACCTAGATGGCATGTGAGCTTTCTCATAGAAATAAATACTTCATTTTAAAATATCACACGAAAATAGATTTTATTAGAGTTCTCTAAATGTAAATTTTAATGCGTATTTGCAATATTTGGCAGGACATATGCTGAAAACACAAATTATTTTCTAAATAATCTTTGACAAATTATGTAAAAAAAAAATAAAAAAACATATCATTGTACTAAACTAGATGATTACATTTTATTCCACATTAATTTTCCTGTATATAATTGTATTTTTATGAAAAATACTGGTTACGTAATTGACAAACCAGTTACACCACCTGACCATGTTGCTTCTACAGCCAAAGGCCATTGTTTGTTGAAGAAATTGACACTGAAAATCAAGCATGACTTGCAGAAGCTCAAAATAAGTTCAGCTGAATTGTTTTTTTTTCTTTCAGTGCTAAAAAAAAAAAAAAAAAAAAATCTGGCAACAGGAAATTATCATAGTGATGGACAGTGAACTCATGTCTCGTATTGTAATTACAGCTAAGAAACAATATTTGACAAGAAATCATCATAGTGATGAACAGTGTACTCATGTCTCATATTGTAATTTTAACTTTAATATTGTAATTTCATATTATATTGTATTGTGGCATCTATTGGGGAAAAAGGGGCTCTTATATCATTAATTATAAAATGTCAGAAATTTAATGAATTGTATTTTACAGATGTAAATTGTAATCTTTGGTTAACATTTTTGTCACAGAATTTGTTCAAATGTACTCACCCACTTCCTTCTGCTACATTATTAAATAATTTATGTATATTACATTATATTATATGATACTATAGATTGCTTAAAGAGATAGTTCACCCAAAAATGAAAAATTCTCCATGATTCCCTTCCCCACCTTTAAGCCATCCTAGGTGTACAGTATATGACTTTCTTCTTTCAAATGAATACAATTGGAGTGACATTAAAAGTGAATGGGTGACATTCAATAGTCCAATAAACTGCATCCATCCTTCATAAAAAAGTGCTCCAGACAGCTCCAGGGGGTTAATAAAGGCCTCCTGAAGCGAATCAATGCGCTTTTGAAGAAAAATGTCCATATTCAAAACTTTATAAACCGTAATAGCTTCTGCTATCGGTCGTACTTGCGTTCACGAGAGAGTGACATTCCAACGGATGATGTAGGATGTAGCGTAAGCACTGGTGAGAATATGCTAGTCTCACGAGAACCAAGTTTTGTTTACAGCAAAGGAAAACTAATCTCCTCTTGGCTTATATTGAAATCCTTCGACATTTTTCTTTACAAATCCTAATTTTGTACTTCTAATTTGTGACCAGTGCTTTGTTTTGCTCTCCCCTCTACGATCCCATGTTCGTCACTTCTCACCAGAGCTTATGCTACACCTACGTCATCCGCTGGAACGCCACTCTCGTGGATGCATGTATGGCAGTTAGCAGAAGATACAGATTATTGTTTATAAAGTTTTAAATATGGATATTTTGCTTACAAAAGCACATTGATTCGCTTCATGAGGCCTTTATTAACCCCCAGAGCCTTCTGGAGCAGTTTTTGATGATGGATAAATGCAGTTTATTGGACTTCTATTGGACTATTGAATATCACCCATTCACTGCCATTATAATGCTTGGAAGAGCCAGGACTTTTTTAGTATAATTAGGGCCCGAGCACCGAGGTGCGAGGACCCTCTTGGAATTGCTCCGTTTATTCTTCTTCTTCTTCTTCTTCTTCTTCTCCAAAGTGAATCGCATTTTGGAGGGCCTAAACATGCTCCAAAACTCATGAAACTTTGCACACGGGTCAGAACTGGTGAAAATTTACATCTGATATGGGTTTCAGAAGTGGGTGTGGCAAAATGGCTCGATAGCGCCACCTATAATATTTCAAAAGAGTGCGCCTCGAGCTACGTTTTATGTACATGCACGAAAATCGGTACACACATGTAACACACCATTACCTACAAAAAAGCCTCTTGGTACAAAATCCAAAACCCAACAGGAAGTACGTTATTTTGAATTTCCTGTTCGATTTTTGTGCAGTTTTTGCAATTTCCAGGCTTCGTACTTTGACGAACTCCTCCTACAGTTTTAATCGGATCGTCTTCAAATTTGCTGAGTGTAATCATAAGGCCTTTGCGATGTTAAATTGCGAAGATCTAGAGTTTTCGTCAAGGGGCGTGTCCCTGGGGGCCTGACAAAGTTTGATGTTTCGCCATGAAACAGGAAGTTGCTGTAACTCAGGCAAGCAATGTCCGATCTGCCCCAAACTTCACACGCTTCATAGGAGTTCAGTCCTGAACACATCTACATGCTCATATTCAGATATAGTCATAGCGCCACCTGCTGGCAACAGGAAGTGACATGTTTAACACTGTAATGGACTCCTAGGTGCATATTAAAAAGTGTCAGCAAGTGATAAATAGGCTGGCAGCATGCTACAAGCATACTAAAACATGCTAGCAACACTTAGCTAAGTGCTAAAGCATGCTAGTAATGCAGTGAAATGGGAATTTTTTTGCCCCAAATTTTACAAGTTTGATAAGAGGCCTGTCCTGAACACATACACATTCCCGTATTTGGTTATAGTCATAGCGCCACCTGCTGGCAACAGGAAGTGACATGTTTTAGACTGTGATGCACTATTAGCAACACATTAAAATATGCCATTGTGTGCTAAACATGTTAGCAACATGCTCAAACATGTTAGCAACACATATCTAAGTGCTAAAGTATGCTACTAACTCCATCAAACAGGAAGTTGTTGTAACTCAGGCATACAATGTCCAATCTGCCTCCAACTTCACATGTTTGATTACAGTCCTGGCCTGAAGACATCTACATGCTCACATTCGGTTATAGTGATAGCGCCACCTACTGACAACAGGAAGTGACATGTTTTACACAGTGATGCATTTTTAGCAACACTGTAAATTATGCCATTGTGTGCTAAACATACTAGAATAATGGTCAAACATGCTAGCAACACTTACTAAGTACTAAAGCATGTTATTAATACCATGACAAAGGAAGTTGTTGTAACTCATGCATACAATGTCTTATGTGCCCCAAACTTCACACCTTTTATAATAGTCCTGGCCTAAACACATCAAAAGGCCAATATTCAGTTAAAATTTTAACGCCACCTGCTGGTGACAGGAAATGACTTGTTTCACACTAACTTAAACACGCAATGTCTGATCTGCCCCAAACTTGACATATTTGATAAGAGTCCTGGCCTTAACACATCTGAAGGCCAATATTCAGTTATAATCATACTGCCACCTTCTGCCAACAGTAAATTACTTGTTTTACACTAACTTAAACATGCAATGTCCGGTCTGCCCCAAACTTCACATGTTTGGTAAGAGTCCTGGCCTGAACACATCTTAAGGCCAATATTCAGTTATAAACATACCGCCACCTGCTGGCAATAGGAAATGACTTGTTTTACACTAACTTAAACATGCAATGTCCAATCTGCACAAAACTTCACAAGTTCGATAAGAGTCCAGGCCTGAACACATCTAAAGGCCAAAATCCCATTATAATCATAGCGCCACCTGCTGGCAACAGGAAATGACTTGTTTTACACTAACTTAAACATGCAATGTCCAATCTGCACCAAACTTTACATGTTTGGTAAGAGTCATGGCCTGATGACACCTAAAAGCCAATATTCAGTTATAATCATAGCGCCACCTTTTGGCAATAGGAAATGTCATGCTTTATAGTAACTCAAACATACTACTTTCAATCTGCATCAAACTTCATATGTTTGATAAAAGTGCTGCCCTGAAGACATCTACATGCCAATATTCAGTTATAGACATAGTGCCACCAGCTGGCAGCAGGTTTGGCACATATAAATAACTTTGACATATTCCTCTATGTTTGCCTTTTTAAATGCATATTGCTCACCGTTCCCTCTCTCCCTGAAGCAACCGGTCGGCGGTGAGCCCGGGTGCGAGGGCCCATTCATCGCTGCTTGCAGCTTTAATGCTGATTGTATTCGTCTGAAAGAAGAAAGCCATATGCACCTTGGATGGCTTGAAGGTGAGTAAATCAGATGGTAATTTTCATTATTGGGTGAACTGTTCCTTTAAAATGTTAAGTGAATGGAATAGAAATATGCATTAAAGCTAGCCCAAACATTTCAAAAACACTAATGTTGTGCAACATAATTATTTTATCCTAGACTTACAGAGCTTTAATAATAAAATTGTAGATAAAGAACCACTCTCTCAAAAAATATAACATTTAACACTTGAAAATAGTTTCAAATGGTAGGTTAGTTTATATTACATCTTTAATCAGCATCATAAACTAGTGATATTTGACTAAAATGGCCAATAACAAAAAGGCTTGTAATAGGAGACAAATGGTGTAACCAGTTACACCAATTGACATTTCAATCAAATTTGACATGCATTTTCATGGACACCAATGTAAGTACATGGCCTTGGTGGGAATATTTCAAATGTAATTTTTAAAGCTAATACTCATTTTCATAATAATGATGAATTATCAATGTATTTCTGAGGTCATACCATTTGACATGTATACCTAAAAATACCTGACCATACCCTAAAAATGTCAAATTATCTCACATTTTAAAGAGAGTTACTAACCTTTGCATGCAGCAGTTAGTATCACCAGAGGTCCTTCTCTGTGATATAATTTCCTGTCACATGATCTTCTTGCAAAATTTTAACAAAATGGATCTTTGAATGGTGGTTACACCACCTTGACACTCAAGGAATTTGTCTTGACTCCCCTAATTCCCCAAATTAATTATAATATTCAGAACAATGGTGCTCCATTTACTTTCATTTACTATTAAATAGTACTAATGTATGGTTATGCCAAACTAGCTGATCTGGGCCCGTATTCATGAAAAATCGTAGCGCTAAGAGTTGCTCCTAGTAACAAAATTCTAAGAAAATTCTTAGAAATGTGGGTGTTTCCCCTTAAAATTAAAGAAAAGATCCTAGTAAAGAAAAAAGTAATTCAGAAAGCATCTTAACCCTTAAAAGATGTCTTAAGGACCAAAATTGTTAGGAGTACGGACGAGGACTTTTAAGAGGCTTAAGAGTTTCTTTAGCAGTGGTGAAAATGGACGAAACATGAAGAGGGAGAAGAGATGTGTTGCACACAATGCATGACAGTGAGTTATTAAGACGCTACACATTAGATCGTGCAGGGATCATGTTTGTGACCGATCTTATTAAAGACACGCGCAGAAATGCCATAGTGCCAGAAATGGACGTAATCACTACATTAACTACATTAACATATTTGGCAACTGGAAAAAATGCAACTATGCAGCAGCGATGATTTGGGTCTGTACCTGACAGCACTTTCAGAACCTCATTGTGTCGCTGTTCATTTCCTATAAAATACGTTAAGTATGACAGCATGGTAAATAAAAAAACAAAGAATATAATTACATATGTAATGTGTGTGTGTGTGTGTGTGTGAGAGAGAGAGAGTACGGTAAAACAGGAAAAAATTATGCCTGTAAAAATAAACCCTACTCTTAAAAGCGCTCTTTTATTTCCTTCTTGGACAACCAACCAATCACAGTCTTCAAAAGACTGTGTCATCGCTAGCAACGGGGTAAGCCCCGCCTCCTCACTAAGATAAAAGTTTTTGTCTTTTCCTCACTCAGAGTTGCTCTCAGATTGGTCCTGAATCACTTTTAAGCTAAGACTCCTAGTTAGAAATTTTTAAGCTAAATTAGGAGCTCTCTGAGAGGATTCTTAGAATCTTTAAGAATACGGGCCCTGGTGTTTTGAGAATTTCACCTTTTTTAAACAAGATCAATTTTTGGTACAAGGTTTTTTACGGTTACACCACATTGACATTTTTGCAATAATCCCCAAATATTCTCTCAAAATTAATTAAAACCATAAATTTTAGACTTGGTCCACAAAAATAGAATATATGCAATTAATTTGCATATTTATTTTGAAATTTTAACCCTTTTAAATTTAATTAAACCATATAGACACAAAAAAAGTAGCGTCACGTCATTGACCCAAATGCATTTTTCTAATTTTATTAAAAGTATGCAGTGCTTCCTATAGAATTTACTCCAGCTGTGGTGGCAGGACTATTTCCCATGGACCACGCCCCATCCCCACCCAACAATACCTGCACTCAGAATTGAATTTATCATAACTAAAAAAAGACAAGTAAATAGTAAATAATAAGAACATATAAATGAATTACAATCAATAGCACAAACAAACACAATAACAAGATAAATTAAATGATTAGTACTTACATTTTAACTATAATCTATTCAACTGTAAAATAACACTGGATAGTCTTCACTGTATAATGAAAGACAGCAGCAGGTTTATTTAGGCTGCTGTCTCTTTAAGACCTCATGCACAGATCTAATAATGTTACACATGGCTCTATGCTTACTTTTCTTTTTAGGAGCGCTTGTCCTCCTAATTAAAAAAAAAATAGGAGCACCTTCAGATCAATACTGAAATTCTGATACAAAATTATCCTTCCTAATACGAGGTGACATTTGACACCTTGAAGTGACTTACAGGGGTATTTTTCTTTTACCTTTTTCATCTTTGTCAAATTAAAAAAAAAAAAAAAATGGTTATAAGCTTTTTAAAATTTCTATTTAAGACAATAATAAGAAGTAGAATGAGACAAATAAGTTAGCAATCATATGAAATTAGTATTAATAAAACATTAATTCGTACTACAGAGGTGGCACAGAAGAACGCAAAACTGGTTTGTACATTTTCAGAGGCTCAGAGGTGGCATGAATGCAATTAAATTCAGAGATTCATGTGGAGATTAGAGTTTTAAATATAAAATTTTGAATACAGAAATATTAAATGATTTAAATAACTGAAATTATATGATAAAAATGAAACAAAGTCACTGATTTTATCACTGAATCATTCATTCAATTGATTCATTCGAACGGCTGATTCATTCAGGAATGAAGCAAGTGACGGTCTTTATGAATGAGCAATCATGAATCACTGACTCACTAGATTCGTTCAAAAACACACTTTCATTCATGAATGAAACACCGCTGCGTTTGCTTTTAGAGATGCGCAGCGGCTAGCTGTCACTTTATTTAGAACTATTCTCGTCGATGATATAGAGCAAAATCATACATTACTTGTTTATTGATCTGGGGGCGTATTACAAAGTTTCTTATCTTAGGTCTTAACTTAAGATATGATGTGTTAAATTAGGATTTTTCGCAAATTCGTATTACAGAAACAAATCTTAACTTAATTTGGGATTCTTATCCCATCTTTGAAAATCGTATCTTATCTCCATTTAAGAAATCTTAAATTACACTATCAAGTTCGACAATCCACTCTCAGGTCTGTTACCAAGCAACCAACACTGCACGAGCTGCTGAGGAGGTAAACAAAAGCTATTTCACTTTGAAAATCGCCTTTTGCAAAAAACCGTAAGGCATTAGTCACTTACACCTGGTAATGCTTGGTGACGCTTTTGTTGGTCTCTGTAATGCTGGCTGCAGTTCCTGTTGCGCGGCCGTAATTACTTTTATAAGCGTTTTGTCATCAAAATGTAACATCTTCAGGGTCCTCCAAGAGTTGTTCTACCATTAAACATCTCCTTTCTTCATTTTCAATTATTAATAAATGGAATACCATTGTTGGACAGTGCAACTGTAAGCAGTTTTTCCGTTAGCTTTCAAATAATTTTGAAGTTAGGACAGCTGTGGTGTTGCACTAAAGTTAAGCCCTAACTTTGTCAAGCTAGAAGGTTTCTGTAATACCTCCTTCCTATCTGTAGTTAAGATAGGATCACGCACTTAGGAAATGCTGTTCCGTGCTTTTGTCCTAAATGTGGTCGTAACTGAAATTACCACGGTTACCAAACAGATAAGATGAGATTTTAAAGTTAGGACATTTCTGTAATATGCCCCCTGTTGTATTAAATCAGTATCACATTTGCAACCTCCCTTAAAAAATATTAAAAGCCGTCACTCAAGTCAAGTCGAGCTTTATTGTCATTCCGCTACATGCGGTACACCACGGTGCTACATAAATACAGGCATACAGCAATGAAGTAAAACAATATAAACCTATACACAACTATCCTACTGATAGATTTGACTATAAATATACTATATATAAAAATTTTTTTTACCTATACATAAACTAAAAAATACAAACTATATGAGTGCTTCAGATAAATACTGTACATGTGCGAAGAGAACATTGTGAGTCAGCAGCTGGCTGGGGAACAGTGCAGGATGATTTGTAGTGCATGAGCATGTAAACATAAGTATATTACGAGTCTTTTTGTGGGATTTGTGTACACACAGCAGTGTGTGTGAAAAGTGTCAAGTGCGCACAGAGGAGGAGAGTGTGCTACTACAGGTGGTTTGTACAGGCCCACTCACCTGTGTGTAGCACACTTCAATTACACAAAAAAAGTTCCATAAGTTTTCGATGGTCCATGTTTCAGGAGGTAGGGGGTTTGTATGGGGGTTCAGAGAGGGGCGGGGTGATTTGAGTTCAGGGCTCTCACAGCCTGGGGGAAGAAGCTGTTGAGCAGTCTGGCAGAGCGGGCTCTGATGCTGCGGTACCGTCTTCCTGATGGTAGGAGCTGGAAGAGACTGTGGGAGGGGTGTGTGGAGTCCTTCACGATGCTATTGGCTTTGCTGGAGCATCGTGTGAGGAAAATGTCCAGGATGGAGGGGAGAGGGGCACCGATGATCCTTGCAGCTGTGTTCACTGTCCGCTGGAGGGTCTTGCGGTCTGCTGCAGAACAGTTCCCGTACCAGACAGTGATGCAGCTGGTCAGCACACTCTCAATGGTGCCCCTGTAGAAAGTGGTGAGGATGGGTGGAGGGAGACTTGCTCTTTTCAGCCGGCGGAGGAAGTGTAGGCGCTGTTGTGCCTTCTTGGAGAGTGACATGGTGTTGGTGGACCAGGTGAGATCCTCTGTGATGTGCACCCCCAGGAATTTAGTGCTGCTGACTCTCTCCACAGTCGAGCTGTCGATGGTCAGTGGGGGGTGGTCAACAGAGTTTCTCCGGAAGTCCATCACAACCTCTTTTGTCTTACTCACATTGAGGGACAGGTTGTTAGTGCCACACCATTTCGCCAGCTGTGCCACTCTCCTTATCGCGATCTGTGGGCGCACAGAAAATGAGAGCGCGCGAGTGAGTCATCAAGACTCAAAAGCACGTGCAGATGTGATACATTCCGTCGGAACCTGCAGGAATGAGTAGAATTATTATTAATAGCCAAAATTCAAGTTCTGCTCTGTGTTCTGCGCTAATAACCCGACTGTGAATGATGCGAGCAGCGTTACTATGTGGTCAGTGAGAAGCTGCAGCCTTGGCCAGGATGATTTCTGGTGTGCCGGCAGAACAAAAACAACAACAATGCACTACATGTAGTGACAGAAAACTTTAAAAATGGAGTGAACACGGAGTGTTTTTCCTTGAGTGGATCCAGAGCGGAGAGAGGAACGTGCTTTCACTCCAGGCTTTGATCACATCCCCCTCAGCAGGCTGAATACACCTTGTCTTTTGTTAATTTAAGACCTATTCAAGCTAAAATTAAGACATTTATAACACTATTTGAGAAATGTAAGCCTATTTAAGGCCTTAAAATTATGAAAAGTGAATTTAAGACATTAAGGACAGGCAGAACCCTGAAATTGACGGAAATCCATTGTAGACTCCCTGCAATTAACAGAAATTTGTCGTAGCGACAGAGAACTTTAAACCCTCCTAAAGTAAAATGAAAGACCGCTTCTTAAACCAGAGGTGGTAAACATGTTGGTATTCTTGTGGAAAAAAACAACAAAAAAAAACAACAACAACATGCAAGCACTGTCACCACAGTCAGTTTGTTTTACTTTTCTTTTTGTTTTCATTTTGAAAAGTTTGATATCTTTGCTGTTTACCTTATGTTACGTTATGGAGGCTTTCTCTTTTTTTTATTTATTTGATTCCTCAATGTTTGCTAAACATTCTGTAATTTATTAGTCGGTATATAAAACAGCATGTGGTGTATGCCACGCCTCATCTTACTCGTTTTGGTTAATAAACCTTATGCAAGCTAGTTTGTCATTGTAACGTACTGTTTTATAGTTGTTGTGCTTTTTAATTAAGAATAACAATAAATCCATCTTTCATTTTAGTCTTAAAAAGCGAAAGGTGTATAGATGTAAGCAAAACAGACAATTATCTTTACTTGTAAAACGTGACAAGATCGCGAATTCTAAAGCGAAAGCATCCAAAGACCAGCATATATCTCCCATTCACAAAATTCAAAAATTTAATTTAAATATGTACTGAAGTATTTGCAATTTGTTACTTTCCACATCTGGTGACGCACACTGCGTCTTCTACTGATTTAAGGTGCAATACCACCAACCTGCTGTATGTTGGGATGTCAAACAGGTACTCTTTATGTGGCATGTTATCATATGTTCAATACTCATTTTAAATATCATGGTTATCACCAATATATCATCCTTATTTAACACCATATCAATATTTCATGTTTTGAATTTCACAATTATCATAAATGGTATATTGCGACTCCCCTAATCCACATATAAAATTATACAATACAATTATTAAATAATACAGCTTAAATGCATTTAATCAAATATAGTGAAAGAATAAGCTGCATTACATTTACACTTTCATTCAGTAGATGCTTTTATCCAAAGCGACTTGCAAATGAGGACAATAGAAGAAATCAAAATCAACAAAAGAGCAATGATATATAAGTTCTATAACAAGTCTCAGTTAGCTTATCAAGTACACGTAGCAAGGGGTTTTATTTTATTATATAATAAAAAAGAAAACAGATAGAATAGAAAAAGAATAGAGCAAGCTAGTGTTAGAGGCCTTTTTTGATTTTGTTAATTGGATAATAAATAAAAAGAAAAAAACACAAAAAGATTAGAAAAGCTAGTGTTATTTTTTTTTTTTTTAAATAAAATAATTAGAATAGAGAGTGCTAGAGTTAGAGGGTCAAATAAAGATGGAAGAGATGCGTTTTAGCTGATTCTTGAAGATGGCTAAGGACTCAGCTGCTGGGATTGAGTTGGGCAGGTCATTCCACCAGGAGGGAACAGTTAATGTAAAAGTCTGTGAAAGTGATTTTGTGCCTCTTGAATGAACAAAGCGACGTTCACTTGCAGAACACAAGATTCTAGAGGCACGTAAGTCTTAAGTAGGGGTGCGCCGATCCGATACTCAGGATCGGTATCACTCCGATATGTTATTTTCTGCTGGATCGGGGTATCGGTCAGGCGAGACCGATCGAAATCCGATATTGTGCGTATACTGTTATTGTTAAGCCCCACAAAAGCCACAAACATATTATAAAACACCAGAAAGTTTTCGTGCACTATATTTCAAGTGTTCTGAAGCCGTTACATAGTTTAATGTGAGGTACAGATGAATATTTAAGTCAAGTTCACGTAAACTCTTCTCTCCACTGCGGTTGTCTGTAATCCTCCATTCAGCACTCAAACTGCGTGCCGCGTTCGGTTAAGAGTCAAGACGATGAAAATCTCTGCAAGATTATTAGATGTTTCTAACATTATACTTGATCTGTAAATAAAGATAAATGGTTTTGCATAAAATAACTTCATCTTGCAGGACTTTATCTTTGTGCTGTTTTCAAAGTCGTGTTGTGTCTGTTAGATCACAACACTGGACTAGAAAGCACTATGTTCTTAACGAGCACAGTAACTGAAAATTAAAACTGTTAAAAGAAAAGGCTCAATAAACTATCTCATAGATTTAATACACTATGCATCAATATCTCTTCACTTTGAACCTTTCTGTGCAGAGCGCTGTGACTACGTGTCGCTTCAAGCACATCATTCTGCGCACGGGATGCGCATAAGCGCTGAAGCCTTTCGTATCATAATACTTTTGCACAATGAAAGATTATTAATAGCCTTTCTTGTTCGTCTTATCTATCATATGTTTCTGCCTCATTACTGTACTATACTTTTAAAAGAAATGTCTTTTAATTTTACAGTATATATATATATATATATATATATATTCATATTCATATAAATATATTACTTGTTTTTCATGAATGTATTTTTAAAACAATACAAAGAGCAATGCATTTCATTTTACATTATCATTTTAGACTTAGTCCTACACTTATTCACTTATGTTTTATTGTAAAAATGTTTTTTTTCCCCACTAATTTGATTTTATATAATTGTGCACTCATGACTTTTCTAGAGTAACTTTTGTTTATAATAGTATTTTTGTCATAGATTATAATTATGTGTGCATTCATTTGTTGTTTTTCTTTACAATAAAGTTGTCTATATTTAGTACATTGTGTGTAACACACAAAAAGTCATGATCAGGTCAACACACGTTGAAGTATAAAAATTCAACACTGATTTTAAAAAAAAACTACTCCGGTATTGGATCGATATCGCTATCGGCAGATACTCAGAATTTTTGGTATCGGTATCGGTTCTGAAAAAGTGGTATCGAGCCACCCCTAGTCTGAAGTAATGAATTTAGGTAAGGGGTGCAGAGCCAGAGGTGGTTTTGTAGGCAAACATTAATGCCTTGAATTTTATGTGAGCAGCTATTGGTAGCCAGTGCAAATTGATGAACAGAGGTATGACGTGCATTTTTTTCGGCTCATTAAAAATTAATCTTGCTGCTGTGTTCTGGATTAATTGTAAAGGTTTGATAGAACTGGCTGGAAGACCTGCCAAGAGAGCATTGCAATAATCCAGCCTGGACAGAACAAGAGCTTGAACAAGGAGTTGTGAAGCATGTTCCGAAAGAAAGGGCCTGATCTTCTTGATGTTGAATAAAGCAAATCTGCAGGACCGGGTAGTTTTAGCAATGTGGTCTGAGAAAGTGAGCTGATCATCAATCATAACTCCAAGGTTTCTGGCTGTTTTTGAAGAAGTGATGGTTGTGATGGTGTCTAACTGGATGGTGAAATTGTGATGAAGTGATCAGTTTGTTGAAACCACAAGCAGTTCTGTCTTCGCAAGGTTGAGTTGAAGGTGATGGTCCTTCATCCAGCAAGAAATGTCTGTTAGACAAGCTGAGATGCGAGCAGCTATCGTCGGATCATCAGGATAGAATGAGAGGTAGAGTTGAGTGTCATCAGCATAGCAGTGATATGAAAAGCCATGTTTCTGAATGACAGAACCTAGTGATGCCATGTAGACAAAGAGAAGAGAAGTGGTCCAAGAACTGAGCCCTGAGGCACCCCAGTAGCTAGATGTTGCGAATTGGACACCTCACCTCTCCAAGATACCTTGAAGGACCTATCTGAGAGGTAAGACTCAAACCACTGGAGTGTGGTTCCTCAGATGGCCTTTCTCAATAGGGTTGACAGGAGGATCTGGTGGTTAACCGTGTCAAAAGCAGCGGACAGATCCAGCAAGATAAATATTGAAGATTTGGAATCCGCTCTTGCCAGTCTTAGGGCTTCAACAACTGAGAGCAAGGCAGTCTCGGTTTAACGTCCACTTCTGAAACCAGACTGGTTGCTGTCGAGGAGGTTGTTCTGTGTGAGAAAGGCAGAGACTTGGTTGAACACAACTCGTTCAAGAGTTTTAGCAATGAAAGGAAGAAGGGAATCCGGTCTGTAGTTCTCTAAAAGAGATGGGTTAAGGGTGGGTTTCTTAAGTAGTGGGGTTATACGAGCCTATCTAAATGCTGAGGGAAAAACACCAGTGTGAAGGGATGTGTTAATGGTTATTAATATATTATAATATATTATGCATTGTATGTTCAGATGAAAGGTTTCTCTGAATATCGCCGATATAAGTGTACTGTATGTACAGTTGGCTCATGTGAAGTCTGTAATCTGGGTCTTTATAAAGTGTTTATTGTGAGAACTGGTGAAAATGGCACGCTAGGAATTGCTTATGGATCAGGTGAGAGAGCATCTACAAACAACGACAGGTTTGAAAGGCTGTAAGGAAAGCGCATGCAGAAAGCCCTTATATGGAGATGTTTTGGGTGTGTTTTATGCAAATGACTAACATTGTGCAGCCGACCGCTCATTTAGAATTCTCCAGATTCACTAACATGAGAACAAGGTTAAGAACAAATCCGTAACTATACGCGTTGTGAATTAGGTGGAGATTTTTCATGAGAAATTCTTCTGTGCATACAAACATGAAATAATCCACAAAATATTTAGTGAATGAGACCCAATGTTAATGCCTTAACAACAGTAAAAAAATTAAGAGAAAAAGCAAAACAGTGATAACTCACCTTGTCTGCATCATGCATCCTGAAACACTGAAAATCACCAGTGTTCAGATGTGCTGAGATGCTGAATAGCTCTGACAGAAATGGGTTAAAAGATGTGCAGCTTCTGCTCTGTGTAGATATAAGTGACAGTGAATGATGACTCAACAACTGACTTTATGCAACAAAACATCAAAAGTATTAATCACAGTTCACTATAAACACAACACATTTATATACCTGACTGCTGCAAATCCAGTGCATTGGATCCAGTTCATTTCTAGTTCTTCTGCTGTATGACAGCATTTTACTCTCTATTGCTCTTCAGCTGGAGCACAGAGATCAGTGTGTCAACTGCATCATCAGCTCCAGAGAAAGGTAAATGATGCAGAACTACACTTTTTCTACCCCGTTATGGTTTTCTCTTCTGTCTCCTTTCACGAGAAAATATTACACATCAAGATTATCAACTACAGACACAGGTGTCTTTTTGTTTCTCCTCTTTTTGTTTCATCTTCTCTTCATCTCTCTGTCTCTCCGCTCGAAGTCTTTCTCGTTCAGATCTAACATCATACTCTGCCCGGAGTCTCTTCTCTGTCTCTTTCTTCACTCTCTCAATCTTCTCTTGTATTTGTCTCTCCTCTTGTTGTTTTCTCTGCTCTTCATCTCTCTGTCTCTGCTCTTCTTCCTCTCGTCTGATTCTCTGAGCATCTTTGTACATCTGATTACTGTAGTGTCTTCCTCCATTCTGCTCTATCATTGAGTCAATCTTCTGGAGGAGATCATTCACCTGCTCTCTGTTATTCAGATCTTTATTGTTGAAGACGTGATATCTGCCTCCACACTTCTGAACTAGATCTTTTAATCTACTGTTCTGCTCAATGAGTTTCTCTACTGACTCTTCTTCCAGCAGATCTCCATGAGTGAAGAGAATGAAGGAGTATTTTAACACTCCCTCACCAAACATCATCTCAATCTTCTGAGGAATCTGCTGCTCATGTTCAGTGAACCACATAATCACAGGAAACACAATGAGAAAAGCGTGAGGTCCAGGACTGGATATATAAACACTTCTGGCTATCTCTGTCAATGAGTCGTCAGGATTCATCTGTGTGTCAAAGAATCCAGGAGTATCCACTACAGACACAGATCTGCATGAAACAGTGGCGTGAACAACTGAGGATTTATGCGTCACTGAATTTGTACTTATCACAGATCTGAACTCTTTCTGTCCCAGGATTGTGTTTCCAGCTGCACTCTTCCCAACTCCAGTTTTACCCAGAAGAACAATCCGTCTGGATAAACGTCTGTCAGCAGGAGCGTCTGGTTCAGGACAAAACCAGGGAGAAAAAAAAAGTGAATAAACTTGAGTCTAAAGATCAATAATTCATTCACTATATGCCAACACATGATGTTCAACAGATTTAATTTAACTGCAAGTTTGGCTTGTGTAGCTGTCTAGTTATATATGAAACTCAAGAGTCATTCAGTGAAAAAAAACAAAATGCAGTTCATAATAAATGTAATCCACTATTCAACTAAAACGTTTCTGGAACATTTTAATATATGATTTTAATAACAGTCACCTTTCAAGCTCTGAGTAATTTTTACAAGTAGCAGTCTAGCTTGTTCACTCGGTCCTCTCGTCTTGTTGTTGAACACGTGGTATCTCTGATCATATTTCTGAACGACTTTCTTCAGTGGCTCAGACAGATTAATATATTCTTGTATAGTCATGTTTTCTTCCTCCAGTTCGTCTCCTCTGGTGAAGAGAATCCAGGTTTTCTTCAGGCGCTCGCCTCCCAGCAGCTGCTCAATCTTCTCCACACTTTTCCTCTCTTTCCCAGTGAATCTGTCAGCTTTGATCACCAGCAGAAACATACAGGGACCTGATTCACATCTCTGAAGAACCTCTTTGTATTTCTGCTGAATCTCATCTTCACTCATCTCTGTGTTAAACAGTCCTGGTGTGTCATAAACAGTGAGCCGTCGTCCACAGACAGTCCCAGACTCCACAGCTACGTCTCGTGTGACTGACGTAGAGCTCTTCTTTGATTTGAAAGCTTCTCGTCCCAGTATTGTGTTTCCTGAAGCACTTTTCCCAATTCCTGTTCTTCCCAGTAACACCAGGTTCAAACCTCCGATCATTTCTGCCATTATCGATGTGTGCCCTAAAGCTGAAAAGTGCTGCAAGACAGAAATGTACACACACAGTTGTGTTGGTCAGCAGATGGTGTGGTCTTGCACCTGACACAGCAGATGAATCCCACTGCTTACCTGTTAATCACACAGTCAATGACTCACAAACTGTTAACGCCACGTCTTTGACTCGGGTAAAGTTGGTTTTATATTCGCACATTCACAACATTCACACATTTCCACGTTCAATAACTTTCTAATTATATGTGCAATAAAGCTATTTTTTGCAAATTCTAATCAGTGACATCATTGTCAACCTACTAAATGTTTTTTCACAATCAATCAAAATGGCCAAGTATTGTTTTAATGTCATATTTATTTGTGAATGTCCAATGTAGTGTGATTAACAAAGTAATTGAATGCAATAGTCCGAATGTGCCAAAATAAAACCAACTTTACCCAAGTAAACTGGATCTGAGCAACAGTGTGGCCTAACAACAATTTTACATTAATGCCAATCGCATACACAAATAATCGGATTTGGACTGACAATGTGAAAATAGCGCTCATGCTCGTTTAGCCTATATATTCAATATCACGACTTTACCCTTATTTACACAAGTCAAAATAGGAGCTAGTGGAAAAACATTATTTTAAACTTACCTTACAGGGAAATATCGTCTGAGATAATGTTTGAATATTTCATCTTTGAACTATTTCAATTTCGTTTCGAGGCCTAGCATAGGAAGCACAAGCGACCAGACAACAGTCAGCGCAGCGTCTTCTTCTTCAGATTTGATCTGCGCGCGCACCCGACTGAGACGCGCACTACCGCCACCTACCTGCCTGGAGACAGAAAACACCAACTGAAGTCACTAGGTAGGTGTTTCTCAAACGGAAGGCTGGATCCTACCGAGGCTGCGTCCTTCCTAGTTCAGTCCTTCAGAGTCTTGTCGGCTAGACTCCTCCTCGGCATATAAACGCTGGAATGAGACGCTCTAGTAAGTGTGCGTGGCTACGTCACATATGTTCCCGCCCTTACCGTCACGGCACAAAAACACTAATAAAACTTAGTTTTGGAAAAAAACCTTTGTATTACAAATCTTTATATTATTTGGCTTTCTATCAATGCAATACAATGAAAAACCGCCGTCTATAATCTCCCTGTGGCATAAATTATTGGCAGTTTAGCGTTTAGTAAGTAATTTACAAGAAAACAAAAGATAACATCTATCCTTTCATGTCCGAAAACATTATTTTTGTCTTAGATTTCATAATAAATTCAGACAAGCTCAGTCGGAAGGGCGTGTTTGGGCGTGTCTGCGCTTTTAATTACCATGGTTTTAGAACAATATCCAATCAATTATCATAAACTATATATCATTTGAAAGCTAAAACACTCAAGATTGATGTTCTGAGCTTGTTTTTGAAATCAATGAACCAGGGAGGAAAGGGTTAACATAAATGCTGAAGGACCGGCCATTTAAACTTGCACAAAGTGAACGGCAGTACTTACGTTTCATCGCCTGTAGCTCTGGTCAGCTCGGACTAATCCAAGAAACACCAGCGTAACATTTCAAGAGAAGGGTCCACTCTTCAAAATGCATCCCACTTTTTAATCCAAAACAACGAAAAAATAGGGGAAAAACGAAAGATCCTCCTTTGTTTACATGGGCGATTCGAGTTATAGTTATCGATAGCGTCCGTTTTCGAAGAAATATCGATTCTAATTCGTGTTCCAGCTTTAAAAACACCGTCTATATCAGGTAGAATAGTTTCTTCCGAGTAAAAAGAGCCCTCCCTCGTCTCTCTCCTTCAATCACAGGCGATGTTATAACCCTGGACAGTCAGGGAGACAGTGACTGGTTCAGCGAGGTGTCAATCTGCGCACATCAGAAATGGGTGTTTGAAGCCAGCCAATGACTAGCCAGCACGGTTTTGATGGATGGAAGTGTTAGCCAACCATAAGGACGTGTACAATGATTGACAGTTTGCATAGTTTGCGTAACCATGTTTACAGAATAGCTCTGCGCAAAGTTCGTGTGTTTTCGTGCGCTTTCGGTTTACGCACGAAGCGTAACACAGAGCGGCGCCGCGGCGCTACACGGAGCGTTCATCAGCGAGCAGATGCTCTCCGAAGCTTGCATCTGAAGCTCTCCATCACGGATCCACGACTTTAGGAGAGGTCCTGTGCTGTTTGATGCTGTTTCGGAGGACGTGGGGAGAAACATCGGCGAAGAGAGTAACAGACACGGATGAGATGCACGAGATGCACGACAGGCAGAGATAGCATTAGCACGTAAGTTTCAACACCGTTCTCTTGAATGTTTATGTATGTTTATCATGTATTTGCAGCTTTTGTTTCATGTTAGCTGTTTTAGATTCTAAAAATGACAACGGAGAGGGATAATATGAGGGGGCTACATGAGTTATGTACGCGTGTGTATGTTTGTGGGTATGTAGACACACTGTGTGTGTGTGTGAGTGAGTGAGTGAGTGCTTGCTTGTTTGTTTGTTTGTTTGTTTGTTTGTTTGTTTGTTTGTTTGTTTGTGTGTGTGTGTGTGTGTGTGTGTGTGTGTGTGTGTGTGTGTGTGTGTACAACATGTAAACAGTGTTGAAAGTTTGATTTGTTTTGCTTACACAGTTTCTCACTCTTTCTCTCCTTTTCCTGTCTTTCAGTGGGTTTGGTGCGTCCAGTTGGTCAGAGAACAAACCTATAGTGGCTGCCTTGAGTGTCTTCCTACACAGTAAATACTGTAAACAGTTGCTTTAGTTTTTCAGTAACATTATTTATGTATTACTATATTAGTAATATTAATAATATTTAGCAGATCATTTTTTTTTTTTTATATATATAAATTACAAATGTTGTAAAATCATTTTTGTGTTTTCATTAGTTCAAAATGATCAAATCTGTTTTGGTTCACTGTTTTCATTATTAGAATTGTTCAAAATAAAGACTGTTTAGTTCAAATTGTGAAATAGTTTTGTGTTTTTATGTGGTTTCATTGGTAGAGCAGTTCTGAATTATACATATATGTAGTATGCCGTGTCATATGGAGTCTCTAAATAGCCTTTTGAAAGGATTCCTAGACTTTTCTTGAAATAAAAGATCCAAATGACTTTTCCAAAGCTTTTCTTGAAATGAAATACCATAAAAATGTAGTTTCTGTAAGTTTTACCTAACAAAAGTGTTTTATTTCAGGAAAAGTTTAGGCGTTTTTTCAAAATGCCATTTGGAGACCTGGTAACCATATGACCAAAGAGTCAGCACTACAAATGCTGTTCAGAAATAGTTTTTTATTGTGTGTTTTGGTGGGCAGAGTAGTACTGAATTGATATACATATATTTACTATGTAGTTTTGACTCATTTGGCCATTTGGTTGCCAGGTGTCCATTTGGAGTCTCCAAATGGCTTTTTTGAAAGGACGCCTAGACTTTTTTTTAAATAAAAGCTTACAGAATCTACATTTTTGGGAGTATCATCCTCAAATTTGAATCAAAACATGGTCAGATATTCAGCTTTATCCTTGTGGTGTTTTCAGGCCCTTGGCATCAAAGCCCCATACATTTTTCCCTTAGTGAATTTCACTAAAAGATATCGCGAGTCACTTTCATGTATATTTTACCTTGTTTTACTCTGTTGCTATACTAATTTTGAGTTATTATGACTCTAGAGTAACAGAGGTTCAAGTGTCTAGTTTCAAACAATACCAGATTTTTAAATATAGACCTTAGGGTTCAAGAGCTACAGACATTTTTATTTGGTAATGTCGTTTTTCACAAAATGCTCAAAAATAGGTGTGCAGGTTAAGAGGTTAATGCTCATTGGTTCAGACAACCGTGATGCTGTGTTCTCTTCTAAAATGTTTTATTTTTTAAATCTGATTTCATGCTATTATGTATCTAAATTATGCATGAATATTTCCAAACACTATGACAGTGCGATCTCTGTGTGACATACAGTATGTGATTGTTGCCATATTTCAATAAAAATCTAAAATACACGTTTGTATTGAAGTAGAAATGGATCACAAATACGCATTTCATATGGAATTAAATAGCAAGCACTTTGAGTGTCTTGTTCATCAGATTTATATTCATATAAAAGCAACAGAACTGAAATTATATCATGTTTATCAGCAGCACAGCGCATGAGTGAGAATAACGCGATATCTCCCTTTGATCTCGTAGGTATCTGTTCTTCTTCGAGAGGTCAGAACTGTCCGTCTTGACTGCGCTTATTTCACTCCTCCCCTCACTGCAGCGGCCTACTCTCACCTACACTTCAGGCGAGGCGAGGCGCATCTCAAACAAGCCTACCCAGATAGCAAAATCCCAGCAAACAATGGCGGTCCACCAGCGTTTTTTGGGCGGCACAAATTCAGCGGCTTAATACGGTCGGACCACCGTCGGCACACCATCGGCTAGCCGACCAATCTAACAACGCTGTCGCGTTTTTTGGGTGGCACGCCACCAGCGGTTTGCCGCGGCTGGGCCTCCGTCGGTGCACCAGTGGCAAGCGGAGGGTCTGTCCTGTTCTACTGAGCTCTTACATGACACTTTGTTTTATAAATTATATATATATATATATTACATTTATGTTTTACATTACATTTTTACAGTTAGAAGGAATCTGAAGCACTGAATAAAAATAGTGAGAGTTATAATTATTAACAAAAGTTTAGTATAAAAACTGCAAGCACATTTTTAAATGAAATAAATAGTTTGAATGATCGTAAAAATAACAATACAATACAATGCAAAAAAAAAAAAAAAATCTATAAAAATTAAATAAAAATAAAAGTGCTACTTTGTCCCACTATCACGTGCCGGTTGCAGTTTACACCTATGTATGAATGGGTCATATAACTACAAAACGATTAAAATTCAAAATTAAATATTTTTTGTTGTTGTTGTTTATGTTCTATATAAAGTTTATTTAAATGGTGCGTGACTGTGACGTGTTTTGATGGACGCGCGCTCCGAGTCTCATTCAAACGCTGCAGGGAGGGAGTTACCATGGAAACGGGGCGGCAACTCTCCAACTGACAGCTGCAACACTGCGTCTCTCGCTGCTGTGTTCACCGTCTTCAGGTGAGTTTAGTCCCTAAAATCACACAAATATTACATACAACTGTTCCTGACACTTTTCTTTCTTGTAATTGATACGCTTCTGTTGAATATTTACTTCATAAAGACGGTTTAGTGTCTTCGAAAAAGTCCGTTAGCATCTCAACTGTTTTCAGACGATGTATGCTAACTCTGTGAGCTCTGATTTATCAAAGTTTTGACTTTTCATCACATATTTATGTATAGTTGGGAGATTTTAATAGCTTTGTAAAGGTTTTGTCAATGGGTTATTGGAATTAGAGGAGTTTATTTAGCCTAAAATATGTGCTGTGACTTTACTGTTAATCGGTGACGTCACTGAAAGGAGCATGTATTAACTGAATCTAGTTAAAACGTGATTTGATATTTAATGGCAAACAATTATTGATAAAAATTGTTCTGTGGTTTCAGGAGTAACACTTCTACAACAGAAGAGAAGCTCCAAGATATCTACATTTCTGAAGGAAGCTGCTGACAGAGATGTGGGAGACATAGGTAAGCTGCATGAGAAAGCTCATTAAATCACTTCATATATGCAAATATGTAGTGAAAAAATGCATATCACCATGCATCTTTTACAATTCTTTATTAAAGTTATTTAAGAAGGTTTTGACATCCAAACATGAGTGAGTGATGTTAAAATGTATTTTATTTCTGTGATCAAAGATGAATTTTCAGCATCATTACTCTTCAGTTTTACATGATGATTATTCAGAAATCATTCTATGCTGATTTGCTGCTCAGGAAATATTCCTGATTCATATTTTGTTTTGTGTTTTGTTTGTATTATTCAGGATTCCTTAATTAACAAAGTTTAAAATTAACAGTATTTATTTGAAACAAAAATATTTACTCTCACTTCTCATCAATTTAATGCATCCTTGCTGAATAAAAATGAATTTATTAAAAAACCTCACTGACTGTAAACTTTAGAACAGTATTGTACAATACCATTTAAAGGTCTGGAGTCTATTTAACAATTAATCCTGAAAAAAAAAAAAGTTTACACTAAAATGTTTATCAGCACATCTTTTTTTATATATTGTTAATAATCAGAAATGTTTCTTGAGCAGCAAATCAGATTTATTTTTGAAGGATCAAGTGACACTGAAGACTGGAGTAATGATGTTAAATTCAGCTTTAATCACAGCGATACATTACAATTTTAACATTCAAATAATTTAAAAAAACAGTTCTCTTGAATTGTAATATAATTTCACAATGTTATTGTTTTAACTGTTTTTTTGAGTTGTGAGTATAAGAGACTTCTTTCAAAGATGTAAAAATCCTACTGACCCCAGACTTTTTAACAGTTGTGTAAATTAGTTATGATGTTCCTCCCAATTCAATAATACTGCGGCATATGTACATAAAATCCAATTAACAAAATGCTGAAAGGGCAAAAATATTTGGTTACACTTTATTTTGATAGTCCACTTTAGACATTCCATTAACTATAAGTAACTTTGTAACTACGTGTCAACTAATTCTCATTAATTTGCAACTACATGTCTACTAACTCTCAGTAGGGTAGGTTTAGGGTTAGTAGAATAAGTTGACATATATTTGTAAAGTTTCTGATAGTCAGTATGTTGTGGACCCATCAAAATAAAGTGTTAGAAGTTATTAAGCAGAGAGTCTACTAATACTCTAATGACTGCTAGTTGACATGTAGTTGCAAAGTTTCTTACTGTTAGTAGAATGTCTAAAGTGGACTATCAAAATAAAGTGTTACCAAATATTTAAGTTGAACTCTTTTTATTGCTTGTGCTTAGTTGAGAAGACATATTAAGTCTGCACAAGTATATTTTAAAAATATGAAATGAATGGTTATTTTCAAATCCAGTCAACATTCAGAATACTAAATGTCGACTAAACTAATAAAAACAAATCCAGCCAACACTGAGATCATGCACGTGCACGAGCCTGAGTGACTTTGCGGGAGAAACAGCGCCGCCGTCTTGTCAAGTTCACGTGTCAGGTGAGTTGCACTAAATAAATGTTATTTTTTTAGATTAAATTTAACGAGAAAATCATGCAACATATCCAATTTTTGAGTGGACATTTAGAAAGTGTTTTATGAGTTGTATATCTGAAGAAAAGTGGATATAAGACAGTGTATGTCAAGTTCAGGCATCAAGTAAGTCAAGTGGCACTGAATAAATCTTTGTACTTAACATTATACTGCATTTATAAAAACGCATATTATAAAGGTGTAAATGTTTTATTTAAAATGTATATATTTATACACAAGCGTACAACATAAATAAAAACATTGAATAAGCGTTGTATGATACGTTATGTCTGAGGGAAATTTAAGTTAAGGGAACGTGCTCTCACCTTGTTTAATCCATAAAACACGATGTCAAAAGCTGTGTTACTATAATGAATTCTTGTCTCGTGAATGGCGCTTCGTAAGAGAAGTTTGTCGTTCCGAACGAAAATGAACAACTGAATGGATTGTTCTAGTCAGTTCTAGGTTAGTGAATCACTAGATTCAGTAAACACTGGGACAACTGATCAATCAATTTGTAAAACGTCACCATTGGTATTTATCAACAGGCAGGACCGTTATATTATGATATAATTTTATGCTATTTAAGGTAACTTAGCCATATAATATGAAATGTACATGTTCTATTACAAATCCAGTCAGCATCAATGCTCCCTGTTGTGCAATGGATGGATTTATGCCACACACACACAAAAAAAAAAAAATGGTTTCAACTTCTGTTTCATCACAAATTAACTGATATTGATACATTGTAAGTGATTTAAAAGGCATCATTTAATTTTTTTAACTTAAAATGTACTTTTCTTTCTCCATCAGGGTGTGGCCAAAGGTTTCATTGGTGCTTTGTCATCACTGCAAGATTTCAGATGCAACCCAGTCAGTTCTTCCAAGGCACCAAACACCAGACCGCTTCACTGCAACTACGTACTGTGTGTACCTTCAAGACTAGGAGTTTATTGTTTTCATTCCAGGTAATGTGTGTAAATGTTTAGAGTGTTTACTACAATTAAAATGTGCTTTATTGTTCTCAGTGGCATCTACGCTTATATTAGTCTGTTTCATTCTTATTCCGAGGTCACCATAGCCACCCAGATCCAGTCCGTATCCAGATCAGATGGTGGATCAGCACCTAGAGACGACCTCTACAGCCCTGAATATCAGCGGAGACCATGTCAGCTAGATGAGCTCCAGAGACAGATCCCCAGTGAAGACCTCGTTGGCCATCGGGACAAGACCACGAGAACCAGACGAGTCCTCTGCTCAATCTGACCTGTGCAGGAATTAAACCGTGCCATGCTGGTTACGTCTGGCCAGAGGCTTGCAATCTAAAAACCTGTAGAACAAATTGTATTATGCACTTTCTCCGCAGCAGTTCAGTCAGTGTCCTCCCTAGATATTTTTTTTTCAGATCGTATCAAACTACTTACTGTATATCGATATTAACGGTATTGCTTCATACCGTATCGCTTATAAAGAATATATCGATATATCGTACAAACTCGATATACCGCCCAGCCCTACTGTAACACCTGGTTTATTTTTTATTTTTGTGACTTCTGCCTCATTTTAAAGATGTAATTGTGAACAGTAGTAATATTTGTAAATGTTTGTTTGCTAACATTTTGTTTAGCTTGTTTAGGTTTTTCTTAGTTCATGAAAGTTTAAACTGAATTTTGCAGTTGTATTACAGATGTAATGTTTATCAGCTGGAGCTTTAAAGGGATAGTTCACCCAAAAATGGAAATTTGCTGTTAATTTACTGACCCTTCGGCCATCTGAGATGTAGGTGACTTATTTTCTTTAAGCCTGTATGTTTAGTCTGTATGACAAATGTTATAAATGGAGATTGTTATTAAATAATGGCTATTATGTGTTGTAAATTGTGTGTTTTTAGTGATTGATAAACACCAGTTAATCATTTTTAATAATGTTGTTAAACTATAAAAATATATGTTTTAGTTCCCCCGCAATTTCTTATGATGTCCAAATAATAAATCTTAGTTGAGGTAACATATGAAACACATGGAGTAAAGTGTTAAATTTGAATTGACATAACTTGCTGTAGTCTTCTGAATGTTTGACCAATTAAAACATTTTATTTGAATGAATTATAAAACTACTTTTTAGAGTGAGACTGTGTCTGTTCCCTGAATACTGAGGACAAATTATATGCTTACTAAGGGATATACAATAAAATCAGATTGCGATTTAACCAAATTATAGCAAAGTAAGCTAAATAATGTCACAAAACTCTGGACTATTGACAGTACCCAGAATATCAAAGTCCAGTAAAGGAGGCAGAGATTTTTTGTATTTTACTCTTAAATTCTCAAATAGCCTTCTGATAATGTTTGGGGCTCAGACAAACTCTCTCTCTCTGTTTAAATCTAGATTAAAAATACATCTTTTAGCCAAGCGTTCACATAACAACTCATAACCTTGTACTCTAGTAATAAATGCGTATGATCATCTTTTGCCTGAAATAATATGAACAGCATCTCTGCTAATTCTTCTTCTTTTATTTTCCTGTTTCTATCTCTCAGGTTTCCATCCCAGTGTTACTACAGCTTGGATCCAGCCTCACTTGTGGTGACTTCAGATGATGACCCAGATGATGGCAACTATAGATGAACATAGCAACCTGACAAATGTTATGTATTGTAATCATTGCCTTAAAGCATACATTGAGTGATTTTCAACCCACTTTGTATTGTTACTATGATGGTGATATATGTGAAGGAACAATGTTTAATCTTTCTCTGAGTTCCATGAGATACACCCATTTATTTGTCAGCCAAATAATATTTTGCATTATCCGAATATTGTTTATTTACATATTACAGAGTTTGTGGCAGTATAAAGTGAAATTTAAATTCACCAGACTTACCCTTTAATGTTTGTCTGTTTAACTGAACATGACTTTGAACACATAACTTGTATTATCTTAGAGTTATAGACATTAATTTGTTGCCAGACGATGCTCCCCATTGAGTCACAGTCACCTCAGGCTGTTGATAGGAATTTTTTTTGAAACCTTGACATTTTCTAAAGCTGCTTTGATTGTGAAAAGCAGTGTAGCCTTACAACAGTCAACCATGTTTTTACTATGGTAAAACTAGTAGAACCATGATATCAAAACCTTAGTTTGAGAAAAACTAAAAACCCCTGATTACTACAGACATGATTACTAAAGTAATATTTTAGTAATGCTGGAGTAAAACTGTGGTAACCATAGTTTTTGAAACCATGGTGAAGTTTGTAGTTACTATAGGTTTACTACTATGCTGTAGTAAGACCATGGTTATGGCAGTTACTGTGAATTTACTACAACAATCATAGTTAAACTATGGTTAATTTTGTGGTTGACTTTTGTAGGGGTACAAATATGTGAATTGAATGCTTCTATTTGAAAGTCACATTGGATAAAACCATCTGATAAATATACTGTATGCACTTGTATGTTTAATCTGTTCACTAAAAATAAATTTGCAATTATCATTGTACATTGTTTTTGATCCATTATTGTGTGCAAGGATATTTTGGTTAGCGTAATCGAACTGATTATGAACCACGGACCGACCGTGGACCGCCAGCAAACAGTAATTATAAACCAGCGGCTCGTCAGCGGACTGCTGTCGGAAAAGCGGCGGCTGCTGCTGGTGGTCCACTTGAATAACGATGAGCAAAAAGCCGGTGAACCGCGGGTGGCGTCCGCCAGTGGGCCGCCGACTCTACGACCAGTGGGCCGCCAGTGGTCCGCTGGTCTTATGTTAGCTGGGTATTACCTCCGATTGAGTGACTAGTTAGAGGAACCTAACCAGTAGTAAAGAGAAACTCACCTGTGTCTATCTAGTCATGAAGATGCACATATATTTAAACTTCAGCGGGCTATTTTTACAGCTAACGTTACGTGAGAGTGAACTGGGCCAAAATACAAAAAGTTAAACATTCAATGTGATGGATATTATTTGAAGATGTATGAATAATGGCCAAATAGTTAAAGTATATACATCCTGTAAATTATGTAAGTTAAAATTACAATACTTTACATACAGTACATTTAAAGGAAGATGTGAATAATTTCTGGAAATAAAAAAAAAATCCAGAAATTAATTTTGAACTTTCTGTATTTGATTATTATTTCTTACCAAGTTCTTAGAAAGTCCAGCCACTATCAATCAAAATAATTACAGATGATTAAGCATATAAATCGTTAGTTTGTTGTTTTACACACATGCATACAGACATTATTTCATAGTTGTGAGATGCATAAGAAATATTTAGACACATAACACAAACCATAATCCATAACAACAAAAGACAATACTTTATTTAACCTTTTCTGATAAGAAGTGTGCGCTGCAAACATGAGCATTTTTGACGATCGTTTCTGTCCAGTCCGCTCGTTTTATCTCGTTTAAACACAGCTATCGTCGGTTTTTTGTCTGGCAGTGGCAGCAGGTATGTGTTATTTAAAATTGGAGCCTGTACTACATCGATTCTTGCATCCAACATCACAACAAGATGGTAATTTAAGCTCCTTATGTAGCTGAATCTGCGCTGGTTTGAATGGGCCGCCTCCAGTTTTCCCTTCCCTTACAAAAAATTACTGCAGTTTTTTTTAAAGTAATACTGCAGTTTTTGTTACATGTAGAAAAATGCAGTTTTTTGGACGCGAAAAAACTGCATTATTGCCGTTTTACTGCAATACATCTGAAGTACTATTGAAATACAACTGCAGTAGAGCTGTAGTATTACTAACAAACAACTGCAATAGAACCGCAGTATTACTGCAATACAGCTGAAGTATTACTACAATTATACTGCAATAAAACTGCAGTAGTACTGTAATAATACAACTGAAGTACAATTCAGTACTACCAAAGTGCAATACTAATAAAATGCTGCACAGTAACACTGAAATACAACCAGAATAAGTTTTATTTTACACATCTGCAATATAATAAATTAAGGTACAAAACAACAGTGAAAGTCTCAAACAGCAATGCAACAATAAATGATTTTACTTTTCTTTAAACTTAAAATAGCAGGCTGAGTGTTACACTAAATGTACTTAGTGTTTATTTACAAATCACACAATCATGCACATTTCTTCCCTCATTATTCAGACAGGTTTCATTTTTTTAAAGAGCTTATCCTCATCGTTCCGCTTGGTTCTTATGACTGCCTTCATCTCAGATGTGGAAACACTATTTTGGATGTAGTCTGGAAAAACAAACAAACAAAAATCAGAAATTCTCAAGTTTCAGTTACACTTTTCACCACAGGCATATTTAGTATGCTTAAAATAAATCTTGAATTGTGATGTCACCAGGTGTTTGTGTAAAGTATTCATACTACTCCCATTTCTTATGGCATATTGGTCAGCATTAACAGTGTCTTGGACTCCAGGAAACAGAAGTTAAAAGGTTGGTTCACCCAAAAATGAAAATTCTGTCATCAATAACTCACCCTCGTATCGTTCCAAACCCACAAGTCTTTCGTTCATCTTCAGAACACAAATGAAGATCTTTATAATGAAATCCCAGAGCTTTCTGTTCCTCCACTGATAGTCCATGCAGCTACCCCTTGAACAATAACATGCATTTCTGGAAAAAAGCATAGACACAATCATGTTTAAATACTGAACAGAGTCCTCCACAATTATTTGCCCTCTTTATCATTTTGGTTTTTCATTCAAAATTCTAACCTTAAATTAAAAAATAAAAATAATAATAATAATAATAGAAAAAAACAATTTACAAATATACATGTATATAATTTAAATATATCATTAGAATACAGTATATAGAATATATGTGTTCCACAGTTATTGTGCCCCCTTCATTTAATACTGTGTGTAACCTGTAACCCTCTTCACACATACGGGCTAATCCATGGCTACGTGTGCATTGCATGATTTGAATGCATGAGGTGAAGGCAAAGAACCACCTGACATGAAACAGGTTGCCTCCATTGAAGTCGATTAAAATTGTGTAATACACACCTGTTACAGCTAGGTTCAAAAGTTAAGTTAAAGCTGCCTTTAAAGAGATAGCTAACCCAAAAATGAAAATTCTGTCATTAACACCTGTAAGACCTTCTTTCCTCTCTGCAACACAAACAAAGATATTTTTAAAGAAACAGAGAGCTTTCTGACCCTGCATAGACAGCAATGCAACTTACACAGTCAAGTTCCAGAATGGTAGGAATGACATCGTTAAAGTAATTCATCAACTCCAGTTGTTTTAACTCAATTTTATGAAGCGACACGAGTGTTTGCGTCCAAAAAAAAAAAGAACTACTTTACCGCTTATTTACAAAAATATTGATCTGTAATGTGCATTCATGAGAGCATCACAACGCATGAGAGTTGTGTTCATGCGACAGAAGACAAAATTGAGGTTAAACCGCTGGAGTCACATGGATTACTTTCACAATGTCTTTCCTATTGTTCTGGAACTTAAAGAGCTATTTTAGCTATATTTAAATAAAAATAGGGATTTTTTGGAGATTTTTTTTTTTACTTGGCCACACCTTGCCGTAGGCCCGTGACCTCCCACATTTACTCTCAATCATGCCAATGAGTCTGTGCACAGTGTGCAGTGAACACACATCAGTACGCCTGCCATTCAGATATGACGACACGCACCACCATTTCATTATAAGCTTCAAGATGGCGGAGAACAAATATGAAAAATTATGATTACATCAGGGCACCAACTACTCAGTGCATGAACATCTTGTTTTAACCACAGACACAAATGTTATACCACAATTCATGCACAATTATGTCAACCAGATACTGAGAGACAGTGTATCATCGTGGCATGTGTGCTGGGATGCAGTATTTTGCACTTTGTAGAAATAGTACGGTTGCCGAGAGATCTCAATGCGTTGCAACTTCAGAAAACACATGCAAATAGAAAAAGCACCAGCAAATCAAGAACATATCTTCATCAATTTGACAGCAGGTGCTGCAAATGCTCACAACATAACCAAATAAAGAATTGTATTTGCGTTTCTTGTGTTGTGAGCATTTGCAGCACGTGTGTTGTCAAATTGATGAAGTTGTTTTCTTAATATGCAGGTGTTTTTTTGTTTTTTTCCTATTTGCAGCGCGTTGAGCTCTCTCGGCCACCGTATAATAGAGTGTGTTGACTGAAATAAGTTTGTATGAATAAAGGTTTTGTTTTTGGAGAATCATAATATCTCTTATCTGTTGTATTTGAGCAGGACAGGGATGCACTTTGGTGACACATGAAACAAATGCCCAACATTGTGTGTCTTTTGTGTCTTTACATCATTTCCATCATGTGCTTGCAGATCACAGGAAGAAGTTACTGATTAAAATGTGTCGTGCAGAGTTACAAGAAAGCATTTCCTAAATTTCACTTCAGAATTTTTTATACTTTTGTTATATTTTTTATATTGTCATAAAATTGTACTGTCATTGTAAAGTATATATTTACTTTCCTTTACCAATTTTACCTGTATTTATTTATACTGCAGTTATTTTTTGTAAGGGTTTGTTTTGACTCCAGCTAGCGCGGTGACGTAATCGTGACGTCGGCGCAAAAAGGGTCTGTTGGTGTAGACGTTTGCGCATGCGCATTCTTTTATATACGTTTTTATGAATGATCTACGCTGTTTGGCTGTACTACAGAAATATTAAGTGCTAACAACAGCGATTTTAGTTGGAATCAATTAGCAAATATGTTTTTTTTTTTTTTAATTTATTTATGACGAATTAGATTAAGTTCCTATCAAACGCTTGGTGGCGGCATCTCCGAGTACTTCCGGCAGAGCTGTGTAATATGTGCGGATCACGAATTCAGTCTGGGGAACAAATTTTTAACTCGTGGCCATGATATAGTCCTACCTATGCTATAAATAGCCTCACCTATGAGAAATATTAATTATGTGTCTGTGTGATGAACGTAAATAGTGGTCCTCAATCTCAACAGGTGGGTTGCACTTTAAATGAAGTCAGATATTATTGCACTTTTCGCTGCACACGAAGCAGACATACTTAAACACTGAGCAGTTTTAGCTGAGCGATGTTGATAAAAATTATCCACTGTTTGAGATTATGCTGTTTTGTATAATGTAGGCTATATGTATATATTTATTCTAGGATTGGTGGATAAGCAATAATGATAATTCACTGTAGTTCAGTAAGACACAGGACAAACCTGCAAATGGTTTTATTTTAAAGAACAACTGCGGTGACAAATAAGACAATAATACCAAATAGTCCATCAGCGTGAACTGGGGTTTTATGTGTGAATGATGGGAATAAAAACCTTGCTGAAAGAAACCTTTTTTTTTTTTTTTTGCATGTAGGCCTATTTTAAATGTTTTTATTTACTAAAACAGCTGTTATTAAATCTGACCTACAGCAAATATTATTATTAATGTGCTTTAGTGCGTATTTAAGCAATAAATGTTAATTTCTCTGCAACATTTTTATTTATACTTTTATATATAGGCTATATGCACAAATTAAATTCCTGGTTTTGTTGCTCAGTCCTTTAAAAAGAACCAGGAATCACTGTACTACATTACGCCTACTGCTTTTAGATAACTATTATAGTCTTTAATAAATAAAAAAATTATAATCACAGAGAAGGTTTCTTTTACTCATTAAAAGTGCTCACGTATCTATTGCACAGATTTACAGCTCTGAGTGATTTAATATTCGATAGTTATGCAGATCTATATGGCAACAACGATTGAGTGTTAATAACTGAATATAAATTCATCCCGTACACAGATTATAACACACACACACACACACACAATGAGGGTGTGGATACAGAAATAATTGGATTTTTAATATCTGATGTCACGGACACTTATTTAATATAAGATAGGAACCTTTAAAAACTGTAAGAGAATCAATATAGGCTCAAATATTTAATTAAGATATAAACAAGGAAACATTGAGCTTGCCATGAAAACATTTTATTAGCACTTTTAACCTACAAGTTTGTGAATCATTGAGCAACGTGGGCTATAACATCTCTTTAAACAACAAAAAACGGTTGCACGTTAAAACGTAAAATCAGCCGCTTATGTTCATGTTTGTCCATCTCTAAAATACAGTAAATTATCATCATTTACGTATAAAATCCCAACTTAGTGTTGATCCGCGGTCT